>NW_005841986.1:1863145-1876791 GCF_000455745.1 Alligator sinensis
CCTGCTGAGCCAACCACATTTATGCAGCCCTCTGGAAACCGTTCGTCACGACCTTCCCTCTGAACCCGAAATAAAATCCATCATATCGCAGCGCATACTTCGCCCGGGTGTTCCCACCCCTCCCATTTGCTGCCAATTAAACAAAACAGCAGGTGCCCAGACCACAAGCTCTGCTCCGCGGGAGCGACTGGGATGATGACACCCCCCTGGAATGTCTTTCTGGAGCGCTGCATCTTTCCAGGAATCTGCCTCCAAGGAAAAATCAGATTAGAGGCGAGAGGGGCGGAGAGGCGCTGGGATGCTTTCGAGGCACTGGCCCCTGGAGTGAGCGAGAGCGTGAGGCTCCTGGAAGAGTCCTCGACTCCAACCAGAGACGTTACTGAGGTCCAAGCTACGGTGTGGTGCAATGCAGCATGTATCGTGGGGATCTGGATCTAACACACAAGCAGTTGAACACAGCCTCAGCCATTCAATGAGGGTTTTGTCTTTGCTGACACAGAGGCGTTTATCTTGCTGGAAGAGCCCAAGTGGAAACAGGCCACCTGCAGCAAAGGCCATGACGTGGCTCTGTGCGGTCACACTCTGCCCCTGGCTACGGTCACCCTTGCCTGGTTCTGCATCAGGGCATCTCTAGAGCACCTTCGCCCCGCTGTTTTTACAACAGGGCAGCCGAGATGCATTTGTTATCGCATGAGAGAAACACGCCTTTTTATTGCTGAAGAAGACCTGGCCCTAGATGAGATTTAGCAGCAATTCCAGTTCCAAATGATAGACTAAAATCCAGGGGTGTGCCTCCTAGAATCACAGACAACGAGGGCTGGAAGGGAGCTCAGGTCACATCTAGTCCAACCCCCTGCTCCAAGCAGGACCAGCCCCAACTGCATCATCCCAGGCAGGGTTTTGTTGAGCTGGGCCTTAAAAATCTTCAAGGATGGAGAGTCCACCACCTCTCTAGGTAACCCATTCCAACATTTCTCCACCCTCCAAGTGCAAAAGTTTAGAGGTGTAGCAAAGCCCAGCAGACACCGACCGGGCCTTCCTGATACTAAGCAGCTGCAAGGCCCGCTACCGCCCTCAGCAGAACTGAGATGGCCTTGAAGCCGTCCTAAGGTACAGCAGCAATTTGCCGACGTCTTTTAGGGCCACAGCACTGTCCTGCCAACCTCCAGCACTGAAAAACCATGAAACTCACTCAAAAGTCATGAGATTTAAAAAAATAATAATAAATACTGGGCTCCTTTTCTAATTTCCAGCTGGTGCTTGAGACTGTGGGAGGTATCTTTTCAAGCTTTCCCCTGCAAACATAAGGGCTAAAAACTTACTTTAAAGAAAAGCCCGGGAGCATGTGTGCAATCACATGACCCCGAGAGCTGGGGGTTTAAGGAAGACACAACCAGCTGCAAGAGATGTGAAATCCAGAGAGAGAAGTGAGTCCTGATGGTGTCTGGAGAGGAGTGTGTTACAACTGGAGTCCCTAACAGGAAAAACAACAAGGCAGAAAGGATGCACATGAAAAATGCACACATGTGCATGTACACACATGCGTGCAGACCCGTGGAGCTCCCTGCTGAATAAAGATGAATGGGAACTGTGAGACCACAGTAGATGCTGCTGCATTAAAGAAAAGGTTGGGGACTTAGTGGGACAGCTCTTGGCAAAGCCCTTCTTGATATCTCTCTCTGCAGACCCTAATTAAGCTTCTCACTGTAAGCAAGGCAGGGGGGAAGTGGGGGAGGAGGGGGCCAACACTGGACAAGGGCCTTTATGCCCAGGCTGGCCATATTGCAAATGCTTCTGTAACTCACAGAGATGAAATACCTGCTCTGATTTCCAGAGAAGAAAATCAGATGCTGACACCCTTCCTACTCAGAAGGTGCTGCCTAGCCCTGCCTGGCTGCTCTGCGCAGAGTCTAATCCAAAAGGCTTCTTCTTTTTTCCAGGCAAGTGTGGACAACTCAAATGTTCAGTTAATCATTAACAGGGAAACCCAAAAGGTGGGACAGCTCAAATCCTAGGTGAGGCTAGGACGTGGATACAGAAGCAGCCTGGTATGAGAAGCAGGATGCTTCTCCACTGCGCCTAAACACAACTTGTCAGACCACGTTTCACTAAAGCGGTCTGTTGTTGCACAAAGCAAAAGCAACGCCTCTCCTGCGAGGCTGGTAACAGCGGCTTACACCCTGCATGCTGTGCTTTGCTGCAGTAGCATGTGGAACGGATAGCCCGATGTACCAACATCTTCCCTGCCTTGTTCTTGTAGCAGATCTTTAATTTAAAAGGACCGTGCTGTGTCTCTGCATGCACTCTGGGCTGCCGCAGGGAAAACACTCCTGGGTGGATCACGTCTGCTCCTTGAGCAAGCAGGTGCAAAAATGGCATGCTGTCTCAGCAGAGCTCAGGACCCCCTTCCTAGTTCTGTGGCCTGAGAAAGCAGAGACCAGAAACCAGGTGAACGAAGAGATGGATGTTGCATTAGCCATTGGAGACGGAGCAAGCAAGGCAACAGAAATCTTTACGGGGAACACATACCTGTGGCAAGCCACAAGGTCCTAGCGTCTGTCAATTTATACCCTAAAAACAGACCCTCTTTCTCCCGGTCCACTCTTCATCAGAACAGACGTGGCTTTCTGTGGCTCTCTTCTATCCCACATCCAGGAGCTTCATCTTTCCCAGAAGAGTCAACAGCATATAAGTCACTGCAAACGACTGCAGCAGAGAAGTGATAGCTTGGTCGCAAATGAATAATACTTGATTGATGTACAGGACTCAGGCAGACCCTCTGCTTTTACTGGCTCTCTCACCCCTGAACCAACCCATCCTGTGATGTCTAGCATCATCACAGAGCATTTCCCAAGGACCACATTATACCACTCACTACATGACAGCAGTGCTGACTACACTGCCCTTGTGACATTAATGCAACATGACGTGTCATCAACCTGCATCATCACGATGCAATTGTGACCTCATTTAGCCCCTTCTTTGGGTGAAAATGCCATTTGCAGTTTTACATCTGGCTGGGTGGGGGCTGTTAACTCTTCCTTCCCCAGGAAAAGCCTCAGTCACAGCAGAAAAAACATCGTTCCAAATTCCACCGCTCGGCAGAGCTGGTCTCTGAACTTTTGCTGAACTGCCGCCCCGAGACGGGCATCGGGCACGTCCCCAAAGCAGATGGAGCCCTGCCTCGCGCTCTAACAGAAGAATTCCTGGCACGCGTGCGAAGGAGGAAGCAGGATTTATTTCTGCCACACAACGACTCCGGAAAATCAGAATGGGTTGCTCGAGAGCGTTTCCAGAGCTCAGCTGTTTCAGGGTGAGACAGACTAGTTTGGAGTGCTTCGCTACTGGACATGTCAGACAGGGCACCGACCAGCGTATCACTGTCCAAAGCTGGAGGACCCGTCCACCCCTCAGACATGAAGGGCCAGGTACCACTCCTGGCAACAAAGCTCCCACCCAAAGCAGCGGAGACAGGATATAGTCCCAAGAAAGACCAGCATTATTTATATTTCTGCTGAGCAGTTCATTTTTCTTTGGTCACTTTAATTGCTGAAGTTTAGCTTATGCACCAAACCTTTTTGAAATGGCTAGGGAAGGGGAAAAAATAAAGCCAGGCTGCCCATTAAGGCTTGGCTCTGCTACTCCCATAACGCTAACATTCAGCTCCTTTGAACACCTTTCATCCCCCAGGCTTCAGTGTTTTACAAACGCTCAGGAATCAACCTTCTCCTACGAAGCTTACTGTTGTCCCCATTTTACAGACAGACACGCTAGAAAAAAGGTGACTCAGAGACCACACTCGCTTTAAGAGTCAGCATTTCATAGTTTCATAGTTTCAGGGTCGGAAGGGACCTAATAGATCTTCTAGCCCGACCCCCCGCCAGGGCGGGAGAACAACCCAAAAACACAAACAAAACCACTCACCCTAAAAACAAAAACGGGACTCAAATGAGTCCAGCCAGGTAAGTATCCAGCCTCTTCTTAAAGACCCCCAGGGTAGGGGCCAGCACCACCTCCCTTGGAAGTTGGTTCCAGCTCCTAGCCGCCCTGACTGTGAAGTAGTTTTTTCGGATGTCCAATCTGTACCTCCTCTCCATCAACTTGTGCCCATTATTCCTTGTTATGCCAGCAGGGGCTAGGGGAAACAGCGTCTCCCCCAAACCCTTCTGGTTCCCCCTAGTGAGTTTATAGACGGTCACCAGGTCCCCCCTCAGCCTTCTCTTGTGGAGGCTGAATAGGTTCAAGTCCCGCAGTCTCTCACTGTAGGGTCTGCCCTGTTGTCCCCGGATCATGCGGGTGGCCCTCCTCTGGACCCTCTCCATGTTGTCCACATCCCTCCTGAAATGGGGCGCACAGAACTGGACACAATACTCCAGCTGCGGCCTGACCAGCGTCGCATAGAGGGGGAGGATCACCTCCCTGGCTCTACTCGAGATGCACCTGTGGATGCACGACAAGGTCCGGTTAGCCCTGCCAACCATGACCTCGCATTGTCGGCCCATGTTCATCTTGGAGTCAATAATGACACCAAGATCCCTTTCCGCCTCCGTGCTCTCAAGTAGGGAGCTCCCCATCTTATAAGTGTGCTGCTGGTTCCTACTACCCAAGTGCAGCACCCTGCACTTGTCCGTATTGAAACGCATCCTGTTCCTGTCTGCCCACCCCTGTAACCTATCCAGATCCTTCTGCAATCTCTCTCTCCCTGCTAGCGTGCTCACCTCCCCCCAAATTTTGGTGTCATCAGCGAATTTAAACAGGTTGCTCTCCACCCCAACATCAAGATCGCTGATGAAGACATTGAACAGCGCAGGGCCCAGGACCGAGCCCTGAGGGACTCCACTACCCACCTCCCCCCAAGTCGAATATGATCCATCCACCACCACCCTCTGAGTGCGACCCTTCAGCCAATCTGCAATCCATCTGACCGTGTAGGCATCTATGCCACAGTCGCCTAGTTTACTAATTAGGATGGGGTGAGAGACGGTGTCAAAGGCCTTGCTGAAGTCCAGAAAGACTACATCCACCGCGACACCTGCATCCATGGCCTTTGTGACCTGATCATAAAAGGCAATCAGGTTGGTCTGACATGATCTCCCCCTAATAAATCCATGCTGATTGCCCCTGAGCATCATCTCGGATGCCGGCCCATCACAAATGTGCTCCTTGATGATCTTCTCAAAGAGTTTCCCCAGGATTGAGGTAAGACTGACGGGCCTATAATTGCCCGGGTCCTCCCTTTTCCCTTTTTTGAAGATGGGGACCACATTAGCTACCTTCCAATCGTCTGGCACCTGGCCCAAGCACCACGATCGCTCGTAGAGCCGTGCCAGGGGCCCTGCAATAACCCCAGCCAGCTCCCTCAGCACCCTGGGGTGGAGAGCATCCGGACCCGCTGACTTGAACGCGTCCAGCCCCTCCAGAAGCTCTCTAACCCGGTCCTCCCCAACCTGAGGTCTGAAGGCGATCCCCTCGCGTCCGGCTTCTATCACAGCAGGGAAGTCCCGGTCCCTGCACAAGAAAACGGAGGTGAAGAATTGGTGAAAGAGGTCCGCTTTATCCTCTGACGCAACCACCAGATTGCCCCGCATATCCTGCAGGGGCCCCACATTACCCGGCGCCTTCTTCATCCTCCCAATATATTTGAAAAAGGACTTTTTGTTATCCTTAATCCTGGACGCTAATCCGAGCTCTATCTCCGCCTTGGCCTTCCTAACAGCCCGCCTGCAGGCCCGAGCAGAGGAGGTATACTCCTCTTTGGAGATTACACCCCCCTTCCACCGGGCGTACGCCACCCTTTTGGCGTCATTTGGGGTCATTTCTCAGACCCCAATTCCTCATTGTGCTGAGCAGACTTCTGTCTCCTTCTAATTGCATAGAAAAATGTCCCCCAGGTGATGTCCATAAAACTGACTTTGAGTTAAGAGCAGAAATGGACTAGAAACCAGATCTGCAAAGGTTAAAGGCTGAGGCATTAAGTCAATATGCCTCGTATGGTCTACAGCGGCCCCGTCTTGCTGCCAAAGGCAATTTTATGCACTGAGTAACTGCATGATCGAGCCATAAACTTCACAGTGCCTCCGCTCTGCTTTCGCTTCCATGTGAAGTTTGCAAACTTCTCCCCAAACTGGGCTAGCAAGGAAAGCTCTTTTTTTTAATATACCCCATCCCCTCGCTCTGTCCCATCCTTCCCTCCCCCAACCCCACCAACAATCCAACCTGTGCAAGTCCCTGGACTCCCAACAATCAAGATCCATCCTGTTTTAAAATGTAAGATAGTACAGTGTGTCACCGTGTCTGTACAGGACACTCCAGCTCAGCAGAGCAGTACAGCACTGAGTACCGCAGAATACTCCAATCTGTATATTTAGGTTATAAGACAATAGCAACAAGATTAATAAAGCCAAAAAGCACATGATAGACTCCCTAAACACTGTGACGTGTTATGTCAGCAGGTAAAACTCCGAGTAGCGTTCTAGGTAGCATTTTGATCACAAAGGGCTTTTGCAGAGAGACACTAAAGGGCTTTATTACCATCAGAAAAAGCACATATTGCACCACTGCTGCTCGCTCTGCTGCCTGGGGTGACTAGTTAGGCGAAGGGCAAAATGTTCTGTTCCAATCACGGGCAGGACAGATGTTTCAACAGGACCAGTCATCAGTTTTCCTAATGCAGTAGCACTGACCTAGTGTCAGACTGAATGGTGGGCTTAGGTTTCAAAGCCCCCCGCCCCCCACCCCGCGAAGGACATGAGAGTCCCCTGTGAGGACACCACCAGAGACAAAACCACCTGGAAAAAAGCTGCTGCAAAATGATCTGCTCCCACTCAGCTGGTGGATCAGACATCACTGCTCCGGGATACAGCACAGATCAGCAAACTCACCTTCGCCCTACGAAAGAACTTCTTCCCCTGCATCATCTTCCTTAGTCCTTTTCCGTCTGCTCTTTGCTTCCTTCCCATTCAGTTACTTTCCCCTCGGTCGCTCTCTCTCGCGCACACACTCTGCTCACAGTTTGCCCTTTAAGTCTAGCACCTGCCTGGCTTAAGGCAGAATGAACGCAGCGGCTCTGCAGGTCGCACTGGTTTTCCCAGCACACCCGAATAAACCACCTGCAGCTAAAAACAGGACTCAGGCTCTGCTGCCTTCCCAGCCTTGAGCGTCAGCACAATTCACTAATCTTGTGCTGAGCACGAGTTAACGCGAGTGGCAGAGGAACGCTGCACGGGGTTACACCCGGTGTTACCCGAGTAAAATTCACTGCCTTCAATGATGGGCACCAAGGTATCCAAGAACAACCCTGGCGATCTTCAAAAAGCATCCTGATGCCCATCTTGCTGGAGTCATCTGATCCCAGCAGTCTTTCCTGCCCAAGTGCAGGGGGGCTGGACCTGATGATCTTGTAAGGTCCCTTCCAGCCCCTAACAACTATGAATAACCCTGGCACTGTGCTGTATTATTGGTGTGGAATTTGCAGTTTGCTTTATGTATGCAAAGGTGATTGCTTAAAACATGGAGTCCGTTGGAGGTTTCCTAGTCTGTGCTTGCGTACTTTCACCACTGGTCTGGGCCATTACATTTGGGGCAGATGCCCATCATAGACGAGACTTCACCCTCTAACTCAGTGGTTCTCAACCAGGATGCCACAAGACATGAATGCCGTTAGGCATGCAAACACCTACCAATGATTCACGAGATCAAACCAGAGATTTCAAAAAGGAATCTAGAGCGTCAAAGCTGTTCTGCCCGGCTGGGATCTTTGAGTCCTTTGCAACAAGAATAGCTGCTATTTTTCCATAGTCAAAAAATGAGTGAAAGCAAAGGGCTGGGATTTTCTGAGGGGTGCCTTGAGTCTAACACGGTTGAGAACCACTGCTCTGACTCAAGACTCCCTGCAGTGCTGCCTCCCCGCTCTCTCCACCACATCTGCATGCATGTGGGGTCCCATCTCCACAAACCCCTCCAGGGAGAGACCCATCCCTCGTGTCAGCCTTGCTCCCAAAGTGGGCCTGTATGACGTGAAAGGCCAAACTGGGAGCCAAACTTTGAGCCCTTGCGACTCTGTAGGAATGGCACGGCCGGCCTCTTAGGGTTTGGGCCTCGGAAGTTACCCGAGCCAGAACATGCTTTAGAAACACAGCTCAATTGTGGCAGGACCCCGTTACGAGCAACCCAGGCTCTGACCGCGTTGGAAGCCAACCATGCTGCGGCTAGGTTCCCTACCATGAAAGTGGCCACAGAGCAGACGGGGCCCAAGTCAGCAATATCCTGTGAGCAGCGCTGCTGGCAAGAGCTTCAGAAACCAGACCCGAAACCACAACTGCATAAGCAGGTTTGTGTTTCCTGCCCGTGAGCCTCTCTCGCTGGCCAGGCCAATCTTTTACAGCTTTGCCTGGCCCTATGGGTTTCCCTTTGCCTGGGTGTCTGAGTGTAAAGTGAAGGAAAACACAGAGATGGGAGAGGTCTCTCCCTGGGCTCAGCACTTCTGGCCATCTCCTCTAGCCACACAAGCATCAGATGTTCACCAGCCCGGGGGCTGTCATGTTGCTTTTGGGCTTGTTGCACGGAGAAGCTGCAGCTGATACTACGTCTTATGATGCAGGGCCAGGTAAATGCTTGAATTCTGTGAAACTAAGGGGCAAATCTCTCACTGTGTGGGAAAACCCCACACTGGAGAAAACCAACCCCATGGGTTTCCATTAGATCAGTTAACAAGGGCAGGCTTAGTCCACCCAGGATTCAAAGGGGCAAGACCGAGGCAGATCTCGGGGTGTTCATGTACCTCTGCTTTCAACCTCCTCGCAGCAGCCAGCTCCAAGAGGGCTGGGTTACTCTGATCTCTTTGGGAATGACCGATCCCTTGGAGGGTGCAGGTGGAAAGGGGAAACTGCACAGGAGAATTCTGCAGGGGAAGTGCTCGTGAGTTAGGGACAGCCAGTCCTGTCTCTGTGCTGGACTAGTTGACCCCTGAAGTCCCTTCCAATCCTACATGTCTAAGGTTACATGAGAGATGGTATTACCTGGGTTGCAGGAAGGGAGGAATAAGCCCTGGCCCCTGGTCAAGGGGAGGAAAAGAGGTGGAGGAATGCACCTCCCTGTGCTCCATACTATTTACTAACAATAAGGTTTTCGGACCTGCCCTTTGCAAGGATGAGATGAACAGCCCCGTGCTGCCATTGCACAATGTGCAGGGTGCCACCTCCAGAGCAGACAAAACCAGGTGAAACCTAGAGCTCAAAGAAATGGCATCATTTGCTCTATATACAAACCTGGACACCAGAGTGCCAAGCTCTATTGAAGAGCCGATGCTGGAAGAGAAGAGAGGTGTGGGGAGAGGAGAGAAACAGCCCTGACAGAGTTGTGAGTAACCTTTCCGCTCGAGCTGGGGCAATTTTCTATTTGCACTCGAATGCAATAATGTAAATAAACTCCCCATAACCTTGCCAGGGCTATTTAGGATGTTTGTGAAAACAGCCAGCTCCTCTCATCCTGAGCCAAGGGATGTGAGTGCAACGGGCAGCTCTCATCTCGGGCTCTATACACTTAATGAAAGTGAAGGATTGTGTTCCCGGCACAAAAGCAGGATTGTGTTTCAGGGCCGGGGGTGTGAACTCCAGGCTGTTTTCCAGCGGTATAAATAATTGAAAGCCAAGTATGATTACTACAGTGGGGAGGAAGGGAGGGAGGGGTGTATTCGGGAGAGCTCGGGGCCGAACGCTTTGTAATTGGGGTGTTTGCGCAAAGGGGCCACAGAAGAATTTTCACAGAGATTAACGGGGGGAAAGGACCGACCTGGATTTCTTGCGGAAAGGGAAAACTGGCATCGAACAAGCCTTGCTTTAAGAGTTTATAGCCTGCCTGTGAAAGCCACATCTATGCTGTAATTTCTGCTGCGTCTCGGGACCCAGTCCCTCCCGCCTGGGTCAGCTGTGCCATCTTGCATTTCACCCCTGCTATGGAGTGGGACTCTCGCCATGCAGGAACTGGGACAAGGGTAGCAAACAGCTGGGCCCCATCAATGCTGCAAGACCAACCTGTGCTTTCAATTTGCATGGGCACTAAAGGTGATGAGAACAGACCTGCCAGCACAGCTCTAATGAACAGGGATAACGTAGGGTATGTAGGGTAATCTTCAGGGGTGCCTTGAGTCTAAAAAGGTTGAGAATCACCGATGTTGTGCGCACATCTGGTAAAATGGAGCTCCAACTGCACGTGACATCTATGTGACAAGCTGCCTAGGAACGTACTTTAAAAAGTAATCACACCAGTCAACACAGAAAACTAATAGAGGCAATGAAATAATTCATGACAAAGAACTTGGTTGGTTAATCTGACAGCTTTCAGTGTTTGCAAATGGTTAGCCTGTGTATATTTTTCATTGATAGTTCACTGCGAGCATCTGATAGTCCATTTTCAGACTGTCGTTGGGTGCAGAGCCTAAAACGTATTGTTCCTGTTCCCTACTGAGATGAGTTTAACTCTTTAAGAGCAGGCTCTCTCTGGATATTCACAAACTGTAAAACTTTTCACTAAGAGTCTTAAATATTTGGTCTGCTTAGGCCAAGATAGCTGGGTGAACTCTTAGAAGCAAATTCACGTGCACGCGCGTGCACGCTCTCTCTCTCTCTCGTTCTCTCTAATCCAAATGCAGGCAAAGCAAATTCACTGGCAGGTTGTAATATTTTCAGAAGTTTGCAGCCGCCTCCTTCTAAAAACACTCCCCAATGAACATATAAACATTGACTCGTATGGCATCACATCACAGTGCTCGGATCTGGAACTACGATGGACTGGAAGCCAGACCGTGGCATCACATCTGAACTTTCTCAGGAGTTCACAACTGTTCAGCTCCAGAAGCTTTTTCATTCGGGCTCATGTTTGATCCAAAATACAGTTGGTGTAACTAAAAAAAATAAAATCCCTCCCCGTGCTCTGTTTAAGCAATGGAAGTTAACTGCTACAAAGCTCTGCCATTTGATTGTAGCTCACAACAGCAGATGTTTCTACGGTTTATAAAATAGCATGGAAAGCAGGACTGCGCTTGTTTGAAGTGGCCAGATCTCCATTAGCAGATTACAAATGGTCCCAGGTGACAGGCTGTTTGTACTACGCTGTGTTTAAAGCTGGCATCCCAATGTCCTGTGGAAAAGGAGGCCAACGGCTCTTTGTTATTATTACTTCGTTACTGAGATTTCCCTCAATTGTATCTGGAAAACCTTCTCCTGGAGACCTGAGTGGCCTTATCTGCAAGTGGGGGATGTGAGCATCTGATCAGGAAATTCCCCACTGTCTGTGTACAGTGCATGGATTTCATACCCCTCGGGGGTTTCTTTTTATGAGTTCTCGCTCTCCAGCACGAAATCTGAAACGCTTTTTAATCCCACACCCTAATATACCTTCCCCTCCAATCCTCTAAGGCCATGCTCCAGTAAGCAGATTTGGCAGCCACGGACTTTCTAGCAGAATCAAACACCTTGGAGAGAGGCTTCTTCCTCTCGCCTGAAGGATGAGATTTCCAGACTGCTGCCCTGGCAGGGTCCAGCCCGTGTAAAACTCACACGGAGGAAAACCCAAACCTGAATGGTAGAAACAGCAGCAGCTTTCAAACACTACCCTCCTGGGACTGAGACCTAGAGGATCACAGCTTGGGAAGGGACCTCAGGAATCATCTAATCCAGTCCCCTGGACAGATGGCAGGATGCACTATTTCTAAACTAAACAGACGCTCATCCAGCCTCTACGGGAAAATGTCCAGTCTGGTTGTCCATAACGGTGAGCCAAATGACAGACACGTATCAGAAAGTCTGATTTTATTCCGCAGAGATCAGCGCTGCACGTACCCAATACACACCTTCCTTCATTACACCACCACCGAGGGAGCATCACACATGGCAACAACGGTGCAAATATGATCTTTCCATGTGCACGGAGGAGGAACTGAATGCTCTTTGGGTGGGCTGAGCCAGGGAACAAGGAGAAGAGCCAATTTCCTCCTAATTTCCAGCTGGACAGACTATAGACCTAAGGAAGGCATATTGTTTCTGAAAGCTTATCTAATATCTCTCCCAACAACAGTTAGTCTAATAAAAGATATCACCAGATAACCCTAGCTTCTTGCAGATTTCCTAAACTAACAGGGCTACAACACGGCAACCCTGCTACATGCCTACCTGCCGGCAAGGAAAGGAAACGGTGTTTAGCTCGTGGACAACAGTGAAGTTCATGGAGCTGGAGCCGCTGCTGGCTGCTCCTCACACACAACGCCCAAGAACAGGGGTCTGCAACCTGTCGGGTCAAACTAACACCGCTTGTTCCTCCTGGGGCTAGAGACGGCGATTGCTGGAGGTAGCCACTAACTGGGGACTTTGTATGCCAGAAGTGGAGAGAGACCTTCAATTATCTGCATCGGGGCAACCCGTTTCATAACCCCATGTTATCTGGGATTTCATGGGGCCTGGCCTGTGCTGTAGTACGGCAGGCACTCTGCCACTTCCCCATCCTGGCCCACCTCTTTGTTTGACATGCAAAGTCTCTTCAGGAACAAAAACTGGAAGCTGAGCAGCTCGCTTTCCCAGCAAACATTGAAATACTGTTGAAAATAGGAATTATAAACAAGTCCACTGATTCACTGCAGATAAAGATACCGCCATAGGTTGACTTGTATTCTAAGACATTGGTGGAGCAGTGGAAGGAAAAACAGTATTTAAATAACAATTACATCAGCTAAGACAAACTGCTTCCTGGCTCAAGAATTAAATGGGCCATTTCTTTTTTTTTTTCCCATGGACTCTCAAATCTCCATTTTAGTTCCCACCCCTCAAAGGCCTGGCACTGACCTGAGTTGACCCATTCTTCTAAGAAGAAAGAGGAGTTTCAGGTCCATGACAGACACAGTCACTGATAATGGGTTGAAGGGTTGACAGCTGGGCTCAGTTGAGGTGTCCCAAACTACAGCTGCAATGAAAGATGCTCTCCACTGCTGCTAAACATTGCCAGAGGCACATTCAAGGACCTGGAGACACTTGGTATTTGGTCTTCTAGGACTCCTGCAAAATGGGGCATCTCTGACTTCCACCCATGCTAACCTTAGCTTTCAGGCTGACAGAAGGCAACAGCCAGCCGGTGTTTACTAAGAAAAAAGGATGTGCCCTTGGATCCTGTGCTGACCTCTCAGGAAAGACAAGTTGAGGGGGCCAGGATCTGATTTCCTCTGAATTTTCCCAGGCTGCACTGAATTTCCAGACTCTTTCGAAGGAAGCAGCTTTCAAATGCAATTTTCACTTTCTAGAAAGAATCCCATCCCTTCAGCCACCTTCAGTAATAGAAACTTTTGCTATCCCAAAGGTTATCACATCTTCCTGGGTAGCGTATGGAACAGGGACGTGCCTGGTTTGGAACGTCACAGCTGCTCTCCAAGAAGACAAAGCCAGACTCTGAACTCGGCATCTCCACTGGGAGTATGTTCTCGTGCAGCCTTTGCAGCTCAGGCCCATCTCCATGCAAAACCGCTCCCTAACCTAGTGCAGGCAGGGACACAGAGCGTGGCTTTGAATGGGATGCCCAGGTTGCCTGCTGAGTGAAGTCCGACAGAAATGGGACATCAGCAAACCTCACCGCTGTCTTAACACACTAGCTTCTTTGCTCTTTCC
>NW_005841986.1:1876801-1883168 GCF_000455745.1 Alligator sinensis
TGCTGCTTTCCTCTCTCAGACTCCGTCCCTAGTATTTCTCAAGGCATCCTCTTCCCTCGAGTCCACTTGCCTTGCTCCATTTGTCCTTTCTCCTGCAGCTCCTCCCCACACCCATCTGCATGAGCACATATATCCACCTGCCAAACCCACACACACGGTGAGTGGTGTGAACACTTCTCATCCTCGCTCATGAGCTGGAGGCTCTTCTTATGCATTGCTTCCAACGTCTGATTACAACAGAGGCAAGTTGTGTCATGCAATAACCAGGGTTGCTGCCCTCCTGCTCTACGTCTGCTTCCACTGACATCTATGTTGGACTCGGGGCATATTCCAAAACAGCCACCTTGGAGTCACCAGCGTTGGTCCAGATGGCTGCTCAAAACCAGACCAGGCTGGGAAGGAACCTGATGGAGTGAAATGTTCTGGATTAGCTCCAAAGTCCTAACCAGTTAGAGAGGCTGTTTATGAACTTGGAAAGACACCTCCACCTACTCCTGTCCTTCGCAATGCAAACAAATGTGATTTTTCCTTCATGGGAGGTGGTGAGGCATAACATGCTTTTTGGTTTTTTTCCAGGTCCTTATCTGATTCTCTGCACCGTCAATACATTCTGCACAGGTCTGAGCCTGTCAGTTCATCACTGCCACAAAACCAATAAAAGGAAACACTGCAACAAAAAGTGGTTTTTTTCTAGGTCCTACAAAAAAGGTACGTACAGGGTGCGTCTACATGAGACACTAAATGTGCACTAGACTAATTCTACTGAGCATTAGTGCTTCATGGCAAAAGCTGTGCTAATGCACTAATGCGCAGCAGAATTAGTCTGCTGTGCATTAGCGTCACTAAAAAGGCGTGCGCCGGCCTACTGAGCAGTAGTGCCAGTTACTGCGCATTGAGTTAGTACCTGTTATTACAGGTACTAAACTTAATGCACAGTAATTATGGTGCACTAATGCACATGTAGAAGTGCCCACAGAGACTCCAGGTTCATCTACACGGGAAGTGAAACTGGCTTTAACTGTGTGAGTGCAAGTAAAGCCACTTTACCCTGAACGAGAGCACCGACTATGCTGTGCTGGCTTTTACTGCTCAGATCTGAAGAATATCTTGCATTCGAAAGCTTATCTAATTCCATCCCAATTAGGCAATTGGTCCAACAAAAGATCTCACCTTAGGATATCCTCGTCTCCTGCAGAATTTCTGGCCCCTCACAGCCACATCACTCTAACACTACCATACATTGGCAAGGACATTTAATGCACTTTAAATTCACATCATTAATTAATTAAACTCATCTTTCCTGAGCATTCCCAGACACACAAGGCCTCCATGTATGACTGTGTGTGTACCCCGCTGCCCTCTCTGGGTCAGAACCAAGATTGTTTCACCGTGTCTCATACAACCTATACCGCTAACAGCCAACACATTCTCCTTCAGCACATTTTGGAAGGAACCTATATTTTAAAGCAGTGAAGATTGGTTTCTAATCCTATTTCCTCCGTCAAATCTGGAGGGACAATGCCACGTGGCTTAGTTATAATAAGCATTAAGTGCTAGATGGCTGTGGATATGTTATAATGTTTAAATGTAGCTCCCGGTAACAGAAAGATGGATATTTATGCAGAAAAGCACACTGCCGAACAGGGATCAATGCGTTCTGTGGATGAATCACAGTTTGGGGAAGAGGGAACAGAGATGTAGACTGTAGTTATAGTTTGTATGGCAGCATTTCTGTTCGGCGTGCTCCTTCGTGCTCCGTTACTGTTATTGCTCTATAAACAATCAGAATGATCCTAGAATAACAAATGAAGTTCTCGACGTTTCATATCCAGCCTGACGACCGTGAAAGCACTTCGCTCTCCTTAATAAAAGTCTCTATTTTTTTTTTTTAAAATGTTCTAAAGTGGCTGCTAGTGGGTGGCTCTCTCTCTGCCCTTTAAGAAAACCCACTTCCCCCCGCGGACTCAATCCGGCAGGTCACTTTCTGTGAACTGATATGCAGAGCAAGAGCATGAAGAAGGGTTTGTTTATTTGCCTTTTCAAAATGCTGACATTTCAGGCCTCTTTCCGTGGCCAAAATGTCACCGTGGGGTAATTGTGCCGGGTGAGCTTGTTCTGCCCACACCGCATTCCTTCTGCAGTTTCGCTTGGCACCCCAGTCAGTCGTCCCGAATTGTGGCTGCAGGCTGTTATAACCAGCTGCTTGGTTGCATCTCAGAGGGGGCTGCACTCCCTGCTAGCAAGAAGGGAGTCTGGGGCATTCTTCAGCCCCAAGAGACGTGGGAAGGTCCTACCAAAAGTAATGGAAAGCCCAGACGTCCGAGTGCAGAACTGGACCCCTCTGTCCAGATTTTGCCCCTGGCTGGACAGTGATGTAACCCCACGCACCCCCAGAGGCAAAGAGATTCTCTTTACACCACCACTTTGATTCCCCTCCAATGACCAGTTCCTCCAGTTGCAAAAAACTGGGTAGCTAATAATTCTTCTCCTACCCTAATGTAGGTGCTGGAAGGGCAGCTAATAACAGGCTCCAGTTCCTCACTGCTGCCTTGTGCAATCATTTCTACCCATGCATAGCATCAAAGGCAACCAAATCAGCAAGTTCCGCTTGCTAACTGCCTTCATAGCATTTGCACATATTTGTAGCAGGTACAAGGCCATAAAAGGATCAGGCCCACTATCTGTCAAGCTCTTACCACGCCGAAAGTGCCATGTCAGGTACCGTTACCACTCCTACAAGAGAGGCGCCTTCTTTTTAACTTCACTTGGCTGACTTGAGCAGCGGCGAATGGTAAATGCACAGCTGTATTGTGTTACAGTGACTAGCAAATCAATTTGCAATGGTGGGAGACCTTGCATGGATTCTAATTACCCGTGCTCCAGGTGATAAACCAGCCTGCTGCGAGGGTTAAGGCTTGCTAGGAGCAGATGTTTGCTTCTTTCTGGAGAAGCCTATCACATATCAGGCACTGAGGCTATTAGGCAGGAGCTTCACCCAGGAGAGAAGTAAATCTGATGAAAGACTCTTACTATATGTCTGCGGCCAGCCACCGCACCATGGGCCAGTCTATGTTGGAGCAGGCCTCTTTTGAGGGGAGCACGAGGAGATTTTCTAGAGCAAAAGGAGACAATGCTAGACAAAGCAGCCTGGGTCAGTTCACTTCTTGCCTGCTCCCCCCTGCCCACAGGCAGCCTCCCGTATGGTGACCTCAGATTCTACCACTACAGACAAGGGAAAGCCCTTGCAAACCGATACCAAGGGCCGAAGCAATAGCCCGGGTGCAGCCTAAGGAGAGATGCGCTCATCCCTAACCTTTTGCTCCTTCTCTGCTACTTGATCTCTTTGGGTGGCATTCATTTCCTCCAGCCCAGGCACAAAAGGGCAAATGTAGCTTGGGATAAGTGGAAGGAACTCCCAGGGAAGTGACACGACCGAGATTAGCAGCAATGGAAATCACAGTGCCAGGCTATGTGCCGTGCGTAGGCTGATTGTCAAACAGATGACTGTTGTGTTAAGAATACTGTATTCTGCGCTGATCTGTTATTTGGCGGGTGAGCAAAAACACACAGGGAGCTAATGGGGGCACATCAGCAGCAGAACCATGGCAGAGAAAAGCAGAAACACATCCTGCTCAACGCTCCGCGTGCCGGCCCAAATAAATCACCCATTCATTATGTACGTGGAGAAGAAGAGAGGAGCTTACCACTGAAATCAGCAGATGTTGCACAGAGCCTCCACAAAATGATCCTCGCTCCCGATCTGTGCCCAATACGTCACAAACGTTTGGCTGAAATCACTCAGCAGAGGCCAGGCCATGCAAGCAAGTGCTGGTTTTTTGCAGTCATTGCTCTGGGCTTCCTGCAAAAGGCCAAGCCAGTTGACCCAGCTCTAAATAGGCACCTAATTATTTGGGCAGACTTCTGGCCTTTTGACTCCTTTGCCACCTGGTTTGATCCACGTTCATCAGTGGGTGTGACTGCCATCAATTAAATCAAGTTATCGCCACGTTGTTGAGTTGAATCCTGATGTTATACATTTCTAGCCCTCCACAGAGAGATCAAGGGAGGAAGAGTTACTTCATCAAGCATCACAAGGCAGATATCTGCCTACGGTTTACAGCATGTATAAAGATCCTGCTCTATTAATATCTTTAAAAACACACTAGTCCGGCTGCCAATCACATACACCTGTGCACATCGGGGGGAAAGCTGGTGATATTTACTTTCACAGCCATGAAGCAGATGCCAGCTCCTAATACCGGCAGGGTTAAAAAGAGTAAAATTTACTAGAAATCATTTTGGAGACATGGCATCTAGCAGACAGGGGGGCGGGACGGGGGGTCTCAACCTGATGAGCCGTTTCCCACCGAGACTGCAATTAGGAAAGAATGAGCTTTTTAAAGAGGGATGGAGTCGTAGCACCAAAATTAATTATTTGTGTTCCTTTCTCCTCCTCCCCGTGGCTGCTAGGCGGGCTCCCCCTCGAGTGCGATCGGGTATCACTGTCAACATCAGGCGCTGCAGCTCTAATTAAGTCATTACAAGCATTCGTTGTTATTCTACTTCCATTCAGGAGCAAAAACAAACACAGCAAAGGCCAGGACTGCCGATATATCGCAGACACAATAGGACAAGAGAGGCTGGCAGAGGGCTGAAACCTCCAGCTGCTTTGGACACGCACAGGGCCTGTGAATTAGCTCTCCAAACTCTCACTCTCTGGTTTAAGGGCTGTACAGGGCACCAGAGAAGAGCCAAGAATGACCAAATTATGCAAGGACACAATGCCTTACCGGTACTTCCCAGCATGGAGGCCAGTCCAATCCCAGGATGTGGCATGTGGATGCGGACCTCTCCTTCTTGCCTCCCCACATGAGAAATAAGGAGATATTGCCCCCCCATCAGGAAGGGGGGCTAGGGCTGTCACTCCAATCAGAGTATGGCTAAAAACTAGAGGAAAAACATTAGACCCTGGGCAATTAGGACAGGCCCAGCAGCAGCCCTAGAGCCAGGAGCTCGCCCCGGGTGGACATCTCCCTTTCAGCACCCGCTGGCTAGCATGCAGAGTTGGGGACATGAGTCTTGCCCCCCTCGGTCACCCGCTCTGGAGTAGTGAGAGGGCCTTCCCCAATGCCCTGCTACTGGGTTTGTGTCTGCCTCATCATAGCTTCTGCTGAAGCTCCAAAAGAGCTGATTTTATATTTGAAATCCCTGATGGGGAGCAGTTTGTGGAATGATAACGAAAGCAGGAAGGCCCTTCCCTTGCCTCAGTCCCGGAGATGCTCAGAGGCAGCAAGCCACCGCACTGCACGCCTTTTATCACCAATGCAGTGATCCTCAACCAGGGGACAATGAGGTTCTTTCAAGGGTGCCATGCAACGTTACCATCATTAGGTGCACAAATATGATTCACAAGGTAAACTAAGGTATTTCAAATAGGGATTCACGGTGTCCGAGCTGTTCTGCCCTGTTCTGAGCCCTTGCTCTGTTATTTTTCTGTAGCCAAAAAAAAAAAAAGAGTGAAAACTAAGAGCTGGCCTTTTTCATGGGATGCCTCAAGTCTAAAAAGGTTGAGAATCACTGCACTAATGTCTGATTCACGTGACCAAAATGTACCCTCCCTTGGCATTTAAGTAGCACCTTCCTGCTAGGTTTCAAAGCACCTGGTAAATGCATTGCCTCCCTTCTACATGAGATGCCCAGCAGTCAAGCGAGTTGGCTGGGGAGACTCAGCGACCCACCAGTGGAGCTGGATGAGGCCACATCTGAGCTGACTTGGAGCTCTCTCCTCTCCTTGAGGAGCGCTGCGATTTCCTTTCTTATCCCAGTGCCCTTCAGCCTGGCACAGCCAGTGGCTCCCAAAATCCCTGGGAGGGAAAAGGGTTAAGGCAGGGAATTTCATTACTTTCTTGTAGTATTTTTGACTGGGGGGGAGACGCGTTGGGCAGGCGGGAGTTTTCCACTGGCGCTGGGCCCCCTCACGCTTATCAATGGGACCTTTCAGGACTCCCTCTCCCTGATTGAGACATCATTTCCTGTCCAACACACTAACCCCATTGATAACTTCAGCCTGATGGGAACTTTTCAGACCTACCAGGAAAGGCCAGGAGACCCAGAAGAACAGAGACATGAAAAGAGAATGAGAGTTAAAAAAAAGAAAAAGAAAAGGGACAGAGAGAGAAAGAGAAAGAGAAAGAAACCACTTTGGCCATAACCCTTGCACCAATCACAAAACCCCACCGACTAGAAACCTGTCCATCAATGGACAGGCACTGTGCAAGTCCCAGGGACACAGCTACACCTGGGGCTCAGTGATCGCGCCATTGGTACTGGCCACGCTACAAGCTTTATTGCTGGCCACGGAAAGCGG
>NW_005841986.1:1883199-1888509 GCF_000455745.1 Alligator sinensis
TGTGGGTGGGGAGGAGAAGGGAAGCGTAAAAGGAGACTCAGAAAAGATGATAAATGTTCCTTTTTCTGCCTCCTTTCCATGTCTTCTCATCCGTACAGCAAGCTAGGGATTTGGGTGGCTCCATATTAAGGTCAAACTCTCAGCTGGAGAAATCAAGGCATGATTACCTGCATTTTTCAAGGCTGATGAGCAATTCTGGATGGCAATCTATATGCTCCTCCAGCAAGGCCGAATGTGGAAATCTAGCCTCTTTGCAACAACTCAGAGTAGGCATGCAAAAAATGAAGCTCCCAAGTAAAGAACCTGTTTCTCACATACTTATCTTGACAAATAGGTTTGACCACATCTTTCTTAGATGCCATGGCCTGGCTCAAGCTCCAGCTCTTTCATAACTTATTATGTTCCTTCTAAGCTGTTGCAAGAGTAATGAGAGCTCTTCTGTTAGCACCCTAATAAACTGTATGCTGATGGCTGGATGTGGGCAAATGTACAGGCCACTTTAGAAACATGTTTTTCCCCACTTACACTGGATGCGATTAGAGAAGTAACAATGAGATAGCATTTATCAGCACCCCAGCGCTCACACGCATCCCACAGTGAGGAGGCATGTTCTGGTGCTGAAAGCGGAGTGGAGGTCAGGACTCAGAGGGTGGTAGGGGAGCAGGCTGCCCCAATCTGTCAAATGGAAGGATGGTTTAATGGTTAGAACGGGGGCCTGGTCCCGGCGCAGTGAGCAGCATGCTCACTTCACATTTTCAAAAGCATCCAAGAGTCATTGGATGCCCAAATTTCAAACACTTCAGGCCTGGTTTAAAAGGCGGCTGGGGCACCCCTAGATACTAGTGAAGACTTCCGGAGCCGCAGATGTTTAGCACTCCTGCAACACAGGCCTGACATGTTTAAAGCAAGGCACCCAAGCTACTCCTGAAAATGTCAACTCTAAATTCTCTGGGGCTCAGTCTGCCCATCAGCAAAGTAGGAAGAATACTGGTCCTGCCAACCTGACATCCTACAAGGAGTAATCAAAGTCTGCAAAGTACTTCGAGATCACGAGGTGTGAGCCTGAAGCCTGATTTCATTCTGTCACTACCGTGTGGTGGAAACACACACAGTGCAAATGCAGGAGAAAAGTTTTGCAGAAAGAAAAACAAACCATTACCTGCAGGTCAAAGAATTTGCTGTATCTTCGGTAGATGATCTGGGAAGTCGAGTCAGACCACACGACATTTATGATGTACACCTGGTTGGACAGAGAGAAAATAAAAAGTCAGTTTGGTATCTAAGGCATTCAGAAGCATGGGCCACAATTCAAAAGGCAGAGTCCTGGAGACGAAGAGCTGTGTCTATGCAAGGCACACTTGGCAGGCTCCTCACCCCGGGCTGACTGGAAGAAGCAGTGTGCTGCACCATCAGTTAGCCCAAATTCAAGCTGCTGCTCTGCCATCCACTCACCCAAAGCTTTCAGAGGGCTCCTAGGATAATGGCAAGTGCTATTTCCCATACAGCAGTCTCCCACCAGTTCACATGAGCAATGCCCCATGACATGCTTTGCCTGGGATTAAAGTTTGGTGAAGGGATTGGCAAGCCCCTTCTACTCCGCTGCCCTAAGTCTACAGGAGAACAGGCTCATTGCTGAACATGGGAGCAGAAGAGCTGCTCCGCTCCATCCCGAGCTCCCATGAGAGGGAGGCAGCAAGACTTTACCTAGACCTTTCAGAACCTAAAAAATGCCATTTAATGGCTCTAACCATCAGTCCATCTGTCCCAGTACTCTGGTCTCACATAGTGGCAGAGTGGCTGTGGAGGGGGAGAAAGGAGGTGAACAGGGCACGTTCAGAAGTTTCCACCCCTTCTTCCTCTCCCATTGCAGCTTCCAGCATTCAGAGATTTAGGAAGAAGTTCCGACGCAGAAGCTGCCGCCTTATGTTCAACATTTTGGTCCAACTGGCCCAATCTCCTTTCGAAATGGGTTCAGCTACCGCCCTCCATAACATCTTGCAGCAATGAGTTCCACGAGGTGATTACTTGGTGCATGAAGAAGAACTCCCTTGTGTTAGGTTTAAATCTACTACCTAATAGTTTAATTTTACATGCCCTAGTTGTAGTACTGCAAGAGATCATAAATAATAAATCCCCGTTTCCTCTGCACCATTTAATACTTTGTGAACCTCTATCATGCCCCTGCTTCAGGCACTGAAGCGGACATGTCCTAGCCTAGTTAGTCTCTCTTCATATGGCAGCCCCTCCATCCCTGCTGCCCTTCTCTGTACCTTTTCTAGGTCTTTAATATCCTTTTTACGGCACAGGGACCAAAACTGCACATAGTCTTCAAGGTGCGAACACACCATTGATGTATCAAGAGGCATAATAATACTTTTTTGGCTCATTTACAATTCCCTTCTTAATAATTCTTAACATTTGATTTGCCTTTTGCTGCTAAACACTGAGCTGATGGTTTAAATGAACTGTCCAAAATTGCTCCAAGATCTTTTTTCCTGAGTGGTAACAGGTAATACAGAGCCCATCACTGTGTATGAACATTTTGGGTTATTCTATACCTACTCTGCTTTCTGCCTATTTTTCCCCTCCTACGTGCATCACGTTACACTCTTCATTATTAGAGAACAGGGTTTATGCAGAGGATGTAAAGGAAAAATGGTTTCAAAGGAAGCCTCAGTCCCAAAGGGAGTGGGAGTGCAGCTGTCATTGCAGAAGGAATGGCATATTCCAGGGCTGCTGCATCTCCCCCCAACTTCCAGGGACACGCAGCATTTCCAATCTGCTCTTCATGACTCCTTCACAGGCAGCCCAAGCCTCTCTGCCTGGAGGAGTTTCCAAGGAAACTCTGCCAGCCTCGCTTCATGGCGTTACAACCATACAGCACTTGCAAGTTGGATGCAGAGAGGACACAACACAGCCCTACACCAAACTCACAAGCTACAGTTCAACCCTGCAGCATATTAGGAAATACAACAGATGGTGGATTACCAATGCCTTATGCCTTAGGGCATAGCTTGCACCTGTGCAATGTGGATGTACAACAGCCAGGCTGGAGAGGGCAGCGCCTTCCTCTCTATTGGAGCTGGCAAAAGTCATAAGATAAATTGTAAGGCTGGGATGAATCTAGGCCAGGGGCCTCCTCCTCAAGCCCTGGCCCCACCCTGACTACTCCAGAGGCAATGGTTTTATACGGTGAAATGCTTCAACGAGGAGATGCTCCCACTGCCATCCCCTTGGCTCCCCTGCACCTCCGCAAATATGGGAGGGGAAACAGGCCAAACTCTATTCGCAGGCACATCTACTCCATGGGCCAAATCTGATGCAAAGGTAAAAATATCACAATCTGCTATCCTTCAGTTTATGGCCACTGTTTCTAGTAACCCAGAGGGGCGCCCTGGTAAACAGAGTGTCCCCTATTCCCTGCTGACCGCCCCACCCGGATGAGTTTGTACACAGCCACAAGATCACCTCTCAGCCTTCTCTTGCGGAGGCTGAAGAGATTCAGGTCCCTCGGTCTGTCTTCATAGGATCTCACCTGCAGGCCCTCAACCACACGAGTAGCCCTCCCTCCGGCTGCTCTCCATGCTGCAGGGCTGCACTCCTGCCCGCCTGCGTGGCGCGCTGAGGCTGCGCACAAGGTGGCTGATAAATGCCCCGTGCATATCAGCCACACCAGCCAAAAAAAAGCCGATTGCTGATATTGTCAATTTTCCTTATATCTTGGGACCGGTGCATCACTGCACCTCTATTAAATACCCGCCGTGTTTTAGAGACCCTGTTCATTCACCTGCCGTGTGAACTTGAACGGTCTGAGGTCATTCAATCATCACAGTCATTCAATCCTACCTCCTAAATTTGACCTCTTAATACCAAAAGTGTTAATAAATTATTATATCTAGACAAATTGCTGCCTGTTTATTAGATCTTCTGTTAGGAACATTTCAGTTTTTTTATTTTAGAAATGTCGGCACTTTTCAACCTATAGTATTTTATGCAGATGCTTGCTCAGTGAAGTAAGGTCCCCTCTCCAAGCTGCTGCAAATTCAGCTTGACAGGCAGATCTTGCTGTTCGTGAGTCATTAAAAAAAGATGCAGTACGTCCTTGGGGGTTTTATCTGTTGCTAATACCCACTAATCAGTGTGATTTTATCAGCTACTTAATGCCAACCTCAAGATTTCCCAACTGCATAGTAAAAACAGCAAAATAAGTATACCCTTTACTGCCTACACAGAGCAGGGAGGAGAAAAGATTACTTCCTACAGTACTTGAAGACGCACTGAAATGTCACCAGGTTCAGCTTTATCATCAGATGCCGTGTTTTCGGTGGAGAACGTCCAGCTCTAGCTGGCACAAATCCAGACAGTAACCTGAAGTCTTTGTTCACATGCTGTTGCTTTTTCCATCAGCCAAGATGATACTTCATAGTCTATGATGAGGTGAGGGTGGTTTCTAAAGGGCTGGGATAGCAGGAAGAGAGGCAGATGGGAGCCCTTGAAAAGTCAAAGGTCATGCAGCCATTAAGAACAGCCGGCATCTGCATGCAGTAGACTAGCATTTACCTTACTTGCTTTGTTGCCATAAAAATGAAAGTCTCTGGTACAAAAGGTGTGGGAATTCAGTGTTACGAAGATACAGGCTCGTTTCCATCCCATCTCACAGCTCATTTAAAATCTACACGCAATAAAACCTTTGCCCGGCCTCATTCTTGTAGGGATTTTTAGACCTGTATTCAAAGCAGGATCGTGGACACTCACAGCTGTGTAGGTTAGTCCACTCAGCACAGCACAAGATCTACCCAACTGGACACTAACCGCAAAGCCCTATGGGAAATTCAGAGACTGGAGTGAACCTGGGACTCTGAATTCAGACCGTCCTGAGCATTGAGAGTGGAAGAGGGCAGGCCTTTCTCTCTCTGCCTCCCAGGCCACATAAAGGAAATACTGGACCCTAAGACTACTTACAGCGTGGGTCACCCTGCCATGCCCCAGGAACAGTTACACTCTGGCTAGAATTTCACACACTCCTTCACAGTTAGTGAGGAAAGAAACCTCATTTTTTGTAAACTTAGATAATGATCTAATCACATGACTCCAGCAGCTGGAGCTCTGGGCACGTGCCTGTGCCTTAATCTGGTCCGAACATGACCAGACTTCTAGGAAGATCTGATTCTGATCCAATTCCAGACCCAAGCTCCACGGCTCTGGCCTTGTTCTGCTTTCTGACATCTCAAAAGGTCCTACATGGTTGTGTGAAGTTCCCCAGGGTTGTGAAATCAGCCTGCTGACACTGGAAACAGTCTCAGGACTGGC
>NW_005841986.1:1888519-1902250 GCF_000455745.1 Alligator sinensis
TAGTTCATTTTTCAGCAGGAGAGTCCCCCAGGAGCCGCAAAAGCTTGGCAACCCCACTGCTGATGAAAGACTATTTCAAACGCAGCCCGCGGCACCTCAGGTGAGGAGCTGTTCTCGCCAGCAGGCTCCAAGGAGCGTTGAACGGAGGAACAGATCCAGCATAGAAGAAAGAAGAAACCAAAGCCAGTTAAATGATGAGAAGTGGAGAGAATCTCTCCTGGGTTCGCCACGCTATTGTTATGCTGTTTTAAACAAATCCTGGATGTGGAGGCTGAAGCAGACTGCACAGGTGCCGAGTGTCTGGCTTTTTGATGAAACAGATGTTGTTTCGCAGACATCCCTCTCTCCAGCTTGAGTTTCCATTACCAACAGGGGAAATGTAACTGAGAAGCAGCCGGGGCGACCCCCGGGTCTAACGGATAAAAGTTGCGCGCATCTAACACTTGAAACCGGAGCAGAGACGCGATGAGACTGGAAGGAAGGAATCTGATGGCAGCAAAAGGCTGCCTTATTTACGGCACGCGGGCAGAGGCAAGCTGCGCTAGTAGGGGCATCTGCACAGCAGGCCAGATTTTCAGATGAGTACAGCTCCATGGCCATCAGCATGCTTTTCACTGTTTCCAAAGTGGTACTTTGCAGAGCAAACAGCAGATCCAGTGCCAAAGAGCTTTACAAGCCAGTTAACCACGCAAAAGGGAGGGCGAAGGGGCTGGAATAGAGATGGTACCTTCCTTGGACCCTGTCCACTACCTTCCTGTGCAGAGCTTGTCCTCTTAAAAGTGATGCTCTAGCCTTAAAATCATGCCTGTAGTGTATGTCTGTCACTCCAGATCCAATCTGCACCATTTACAATAGCATCTTTTCTCCAGCGGCTAGTCCTGGACATGCTGCTGAGGACCCCGGAGTCAAGCTGCGTTCTTATCGATTCACAAATCGCCAGGAATATTGATGCTTTAAGCACAGGCAGGAAAAGTCGTCCTGATGAAGGGCACACTGGAACCACCAGCTCCATTTCCCACGCGCTAGCGAGAGTCACAAAAGCAGCAAACAGAAAGTCTGTACAGTAAATCAACTGGCCAACATGCCTCTGAGAACACAGGAGACCGGCTGAGTAAGGGGGTACTAGAGAAGATGCTCCAGTCCATTACACCCGTTGAATGCCAGATGTCTAAAGACAGTGGACTAGCACCACTGTCCTCCAGTGGTGAGCAGTCGCCTGTATTGAAAGGTTTAAGGAACAGCGCACCTGCATCTGTGCAGGGGGACAGTCTGGATGACCCTCGAGGTCCCTCCCAGACCTTGGATTCCCAACCCAGACGGAGGGACATCAGAGCATTGACTGTCTGCGAGTGCAAAGCCACCAGGGTGACAGACCAAGTAATACACCGAAACAGAACAGGCTGTAAGAGAGAGAGAGAGAGAGAGAGAGGCCTCCCTACAAGTGAAATCCCCCTCTCCCTTTGTGTAGAGAACCCACCTGAGCCCCATGTGCCATCTCAGCCCTGTTTTGCAAGTGAGCTCAGAAATCCTCCATGCTGGATGGAGGCACTGCACCTAAAATTGACTGCTCAAGAGATATTGAGTAACAGGTTCACTAGGATGTCCACAGAAACAGTTTAAGAAACTCCATATGCATCCAGACCTGAAACACCAACAACACATCGTGCTAAAAGGGTTTAATACCCTTTCTTTTTAAGCAATTGCCTTGTTCACCACAGCCCATTTCTACCGAGAAGGTGCATTTACACGTGCGATTTACCATGCAGTAGACTAATTTGCTGCACAGGAAAGCATCACCATCTACACGTGCGCGGCAATTAGGCTGGCGTAGACTAATTTACTGTGCCATTGGGTAGTCCCATCAGACACAAGTACTATCTGACGGCAGAGTAAATTACTGTGCTTAAACATGCATGTAGATGGTGACATTCAGATTAGTTTACTCCAGCTCAAATTGTGCTGGAGTCTATTCAGCAGCATAAATTGCACATGTGGATGCACCTAGCAGCACTTAAATGGGTCTTAAGTAGACCCATTTAAGGGTCTACTAAGTGCTGCTATATTTATTTGTTAATTCACATACCAATTGGAGCCCTAGCAACCAAGCGCCATTTCTGATGGGGGCACAAAACAGGATCAGCTGCCCACAGTGGGGCAACGGGAAATACCCACCGAGAAGGTACTCAACAAGAAGAGCCAGGTTGGAGTGGCACACATACTGTGCAATCTGTGCAGATTGTGCACAGGAAGGTTGGTAACCCACAGCCTGCTGCTCACACCTCAGCTCTGGGTACCTCCCTCCTGAGCACAGGAAAGCCATATTTACAGAGAGGCAGGAACTGAGCTGGGTCGTGGAACTGGATCGATTCTGCTGTCATTCTCACCCCTGCAACTCAGCCAAATTTTGCCTCTTCTGGACTAAGCTTCTTGCTTAGGTTGTTAAATGATTTTGTTTCAAGGGACTCTGCATGCCCCCTTCCTCTAGCACGAGTAGACCAAGCCGGCATGCACGCAGCTACAGGAGTTCTCCGAGAGCCTACATGCAGGCTGCACCGGCTGCATGTGCACGGGCTGGGAAGTCACAGCATAGGTATAAGGCCCGATACAGTACCGATTTGTATTTCCCTCTCCAGGGCGTGTCTACTCGCCTGTATTTACTTTTTCCGTGTGTGAGGAAGCTGTTTGTGTGGCTGAAATACCTTGAGACCTGCTCTTCCACCATATAGGCACTGACATACTATGAGAGAGCTCATTATTTCAGCCCTGTCTTTAGCCCCTTTGGAGCAATAAAGAAGCCAGCTGACAAACATAAATACCGTTACCACAGGTTTATGTGGCTTCTGATGGAACTTGGATGCTGGGTCTTACTAATGAATGGATGCCTCCAAATCTGCAGAGGACTTAAGAGTAGAGGCAGGAAGAGACTGCATCTTCAAAACAAAGGAGAATGATCTAATTAAGCGTATGCAGCACAGAGCGCTCAACAAAGTTGTTGCTTTAGCGCCTCCTTCTACCTGGTTCCCTGCTGGTGCTGTTTGAATGCTAAAGCTTTGCGGCAAGTTGCTTGTGTTTCTTAACCCAGTGGGTGGCCAATACAGCCTGCTGCCCGAGAGATGCCAGAATTGCTAATGAATGCAACAGCAGAGAGATTTCTCCCCAAGAAGAGAGAGAAAAACTCACGTCCAGCATTTCGATGTATGTTGCTCAGATTAGTTTCAGCCTGGAGAGCTTGCCCAGACACAAAAGTTGTGCCAACTTATTTACCACCTTGTTGGGTTTATGAAGTGAGAGTGTTAATATGAGCACTCAAACTGGGTGCAGACAAGCTCTGAGAGATATCGCTGAGTACAGAAGTTCAATGGGCCAACTAGGAATGGAAAAAGGTGCCTGTAGTGCCGTTACTCAGAGTAATATACTCGGAGAAATGTAATATCTCTCATCCAGCGCACTGAATGCCCTACAGGAGAAACCAAACAACAAGCGCGTACTGCAATGAATGCACACCGAAAATCTATCAAAGACAAAAATACCCAATTATCTGTGGGTGCACATTCCTCACAGGACAACCACTCTCTCTCCAATCTCTCAGTTTTAATCCTCAAAGGGAATTTACAAAATACCTTTTGTAGATGAGCCTACGGACTTCACTTCATAAATCTACTGGATACAAAAAAAATGTAGACATGGATTTATGGCACATTATAATGTGCCTGCCATCCAATAACCCCAGGTAACCTCACAACACTTTACCAGCTACATTTTATCTCCTGGTCACATTCCCCCCCACCTACCAGTCTCACACCTATTAACTCCTATCCCCTTTAATCTTCCCTGCCAGGCATTTGCATTTTCACAGACCCACATTTTGCATATTGGCTTAAGCTTCTATTCGACCCCAGAGAGAAGACATACACCAGCAGACTCTCCCTATGCTAAAGAAGGTCGCCTGTGCTTGAAAGCTTGCAAAGAACAATTTTCCCAGCTATTCAGTTGATCTAATAAAATATATCACATTTACACAAACAACCTTATCGCTGAGTATAGAAGTTCATCGGGCCAACTCGAAAGGGAAAAAGGTGCTTATGATGCTGTTACTCAGATTAAGTTCTTTCAGGCAAAAGCTCTACATGTTTTATGTTCCTAATTCCTCCCAAACTTTAATCTTGGAGAGGCAGAGGATGAGGAGCAAGGAAGAGTTAGTTAAAAATTTCTTCTTTGTTTGTAAAACTGCATGAGCCTCATTTCCTCTGCTGCTACTCAATACACAACAAAAACTCCTGTAACACATTGCAGGGTGCAAGTATCAGTGGGGAATAGAGAGATGAGAGATTCAAAACACTCAACACTGACCCACGTCTGCTCCCCCTGCTGCCAACTGGCCTATTAAAAAGACAAATGTTGAACAATTTTGAAAAACCCCACTTGAAATTATGATTAATTGCTTTTAAAACCTGAACTATTAACAAAATTACACAGTCACTCAAACAGCACCAAAGTCGATTCAGTAAAGGCAACCTCTGGATTAAGTTGAGTCCAGGTAAAGCTGGGTTCAGCTCCTGTGATTTAAATCTGTTTTCAATTGACTTCTGTTTGTAGTGGAACAACAGAACTGCTCTGGTGCCCACTGGGAAGATTTTAATGGATTTCAGGAGCACTAGGTCAGGCCTCATAAGAACTGATGTGGTCACTAAAGTATCAGGAAGATATGGACAAATGAAAGGAAATTAAGATAATAGCAACACAACTGATTAAGGAGCACGAGGGATGGACTTACAGAAAAATGAAAAAAATTGTATGCGAAATTTCCCCACATTGAAAACCCATGGATGCTTTGCCATTGATTACACTGGATTCAGGATGTCAACAGGCATAATGTGACTGAACAACTCCTAACAGTGGCATGTTTGCAGTCATACAAAGGGCGGAAATCAAAGAGGTAAAAGGGATATATAGGCTGTAGCCATATTGGCCTACAGGCAAAATGAATCCAAACTCTGGGTAGAAGTGATCTCTTTTATTAGACCAACTAGATATTTGCAAAAAAAAAAAATAAAAAAAAAATCTTTATTTGTAAGCTTTCGGATGCACACGCCCTTCTTCAGGCATAGGAGAACACACTTTTACAATCTTTGCATTCTCCTATACCTGAAGAGGGGTGAGTGTGCCTGAAAGCTTGCAAATAAACATTTGTATTTGGAAATATCTAACTGATCTAATAAAAGATATCACCTCTACCCAGAGTTCTGATTCTAACGAGGTAAAAGGAATTTCGGTGCTGCCCAGGAGAATAAGGCTGGAAGCACTGGGACAGAATTAAGCAGAAGAGTGAGAATGGCTACCTCCTCAATCCTTTAAGTCAGCAGCCAGCAACCTTGACAAGCCATGGGCTGAACTACCTGGCTCCATCAGCGTATCACCACTGGGGCCTTTTCCTCAGCCCACACCAGGGCTAAGCAGTTGGGAGCTGTGCCCACATTGCCACCACCTCTCTCTGCCCCTTACTCCCTGGCTGCGGCATGAGCGCAGCTTCCATCAGCAACGAGCGGCACAGGGGCTGGGAAGCCGGACACTACAGCCGGGAAAAAGGGGAGAAGTGGCAACAGCGCTGGCACAGCTGGAAGTTGGCCACCCCCACACTGCTCCTCACTCCCAGCCCCAGCACGGGCACAGGCAAAGCCCTCCGGCCACGTGGACACACAAACGGACAATGTACTGGCTCTCTGTGTAATAGATCTGCTCTCACTTCGCATTCAAACTCAAGAGCTGCAATAACAGCAGCGAAAACATTCTGTTCTGGCTCATGCACCATTCACGGAGTTGTTAAATAAAGTGTAAGCGTAGGATGTAAATCTGCCCTCAGTTGCACAGGGGCTGTAAATCTGGCATACCCCTATAGACTGGGGAGAAAAGTTGGGCCAAATGATGTTACATAGGTGAAACCAAGGTCAGATTTGGCCTGTTAAGTCTGTATTTCTGGTTATGAGGCATGACCCAGAAATATCCCATTCTGGGATGGGATGCCAGAGCATTTCCCTGAATGCCAGAGCTTTCAGGGAAAGGTAGAAATGCACAAGTCTTACTTGTATATGGAGTGTATTGGATACAGAAACAATTAGGGCACGGTTTACATGGACCATATAATGACACTTGATCACTTCTCAATGGAAGTGTCCCAAACGGTTCTAGAGGGCATTTCTTCCATTATCTTTCTTTGGCTGAGAACAGACATCACCCTTGTGCCGCTATAAACATTTTTGTGATGGCACAAAACCCAAGTGAACAGATGTCCTTGCTCCTCGTCACACCCCAAATACCCAAAATTGTGAGCGCAACAATTCTTAGTAACAGTTTCTAATGCCTTCTCACAGCGGATGCCTGTTCTCTTATGGTGCGGGAGCACAGGCAGGCTGGGGCTGTCTACACTCTCCAAGTGCCTCATACCGGCACTTCTGGGGTCCAGTCCTGAGGGAAAACAGCCCTGGGTGCCTGGCCCTGACCCATGGCGTGCTTCTGCAAGCAGGGATTGGGGAAGCCCATCTTGTACGCTCCACGCTTGTGGATGCATGCCTTGGGAGTTCTCCTGGTAATACACACACACATATACACACCCTATTACACAGTACCTTAGTGCAAATGTCCTGGTACTCATATATACATGTAGAGTACCAGGCCACTTACACTACGGTACTGTCACCACCACAGATCCCTGGGTACTGAGCAGGCCTTGCAAGTGTTAGAAAACATGTTACAACACAATTCAGTAATTCCTGTTTCACACCATTTCATCACTGATGGTTTTGCATCGTCTGGGTGAATCAGCAGTTACACCACTACAACAAATCCCAGCACAGACCAATCCACCAATTCAACGTGCATGAATGTTGCTGCTCCATCAGGCGCTATCCTCATCATTGTTCCTGTTCTGCAGCAACACTCAGATGCAATTTATAGTAATATGGACATCTTCCAGCTTTGATTTTTAACCTTGCAAACGACCCCAAAATGTAACATTGGAGCAGCGGAACAAGGGCCTGGGAAAGGCAGGAGTATAGCTGCAAAACTCCTCCAGGCCCTTGAAGAACAATGGCAAGTCTCTGGGGATATTCCTATTCCAAATAATGGAAACTCTTCAGGGAGCAACCCACAGAATGGCGAGATCTTTTTTTCTTTCCTTTTTTGAGTAGAGGGGAAAGGAAAGTTCATGTAAACTGAGAGACCCCCAGATTCACAGAGGCTGAACGGGTGGGTACAACCCTGCAGCATGCAAAAACTGGAAGCAGGTCTGAAGATTTGCATCTTCTTTATATGGTTCAGTTTCTGGTGGAAAAGTAAGCGCTTATAAGAAACACGTGTGGGGGGAAAAGGGAGCAAGTCTTTCATACAACTTCAAGCACAAATGAGAAAGATGGAAATTTTGGTTCTCAAATTTAAAACGATAAGACCTAGGGCAGAGTCTAAACCTACGTTCATCCTCAGCAGGCACTGTATCAGGAAATTAAAAAGACAATAGGTGCATCTACACGTGCGCTTTACTGCAGAGTTGACTAATTAGCTCCACACTAAAGCATCACCATCTACATGTACGCCAGTATTAGGGTGCAATAAATTAACTAACTGTCATAAGATAGTATTATTGGGCACGGTACTATCCTCCGGCAGAGTAATTTACTCCAACAAAATGCATGTGTAGATGGTGACCAGGGCTGGCTGGGGCATGAAGGTGCCACAGCAAGGGGGCTGCTTGCCGTCTTCATGCTCCAGCCAGCCCTCCCGCTGCTCAACGCTGCCACCCAGAGCCCAGGGCTGACCCCATAGGCCAGGGGCGGGCAATTATTTCGGGCAGAGGGCCACTGACTGAGTTTTGTCAAGCCATCAGGGGCTGCATGACAGGCAGCCAGGGGCAGATAAATATTAATTTTCTAAATTTTTTAGGGGTCCCGCAGGCCAGATAGAATGGCCTGTTGGGCCACATCCGGCCCGTGGGCCGCATTTTGCCCAGCCGTGCCATAGGCCCTCTGCCAGCTCAGGCTTCCACCACCCTGGCTCAAACAGCTGTGGTCGCACGCGCCTATTCAGACGCTGCACCCAGAAGCAGCTGACTCCAGTGCAAAACTGTGCCAGAGTGTATTGTTCCGTGTGCTAACTGCACGTGTAGGTGTGCCCACTGAGGCCCAGATACAAAAGGTATGTTAGGTGGCTACACTCCCATTGATTTCAAGGCAATCTGCCTTCAGAGAACACATTCGATAGCACTGCTTGACTGAAGAGTTAAGCTCACGAGCATCAATGCCCAACTCCTGATTAAAAGGAATCGGCAGTCAGGAAACCCTGGGCAACACTTCAGTCCATACGTAAGAAGAAGGGATTGCACAAAGCCTCTACTTTCTCCTGGAAGTTCTACCGTAGCGCAGGGTCCAGTAGTTGCAGGGTGACTGAATAACAGACGGACTCCATCTCTGAGACTAGGAACCAGATTTTTAAAGGTGTTTAGGCACTCGCAGATCTAGCTGTAAGTGATTAGAATGAGGTGTAATGTTATCCAATACCCCTGTGCATTCATTGCAAGAGTTCACATTTCAAAACGATACCTTGCACTTCTGCAATACCTTTTACCTAAAGACTCTTGGAGCGCACTGAAAAGAATAATGAATGCCACCCCCGCCCCCAATCCTCTTGTGTGATCAGCTCTACTTTGTAGAGGCAAAAACTGAGCAGCTGAGAGTTTACAACATCTTGGCCAGAGCCACACTGCAGAGGCTGGGCTAGACCCAGGTCTCCCGAGTCATGCGGGTGCTGGCTTTATTGCACAAGCAGCCTCCCTTCCCTTGTATAAACTCTCAAGTCCATTCCTGAGGCATCGCACTCGTGTCTGGTCATGCCGTTCCTATTAAACTCTTAAGGAGCGGAGGAGTGAAAACCCTTTTATAGCTACACTTGAGAAACACTCTGATATAACCTACCCCAACAATCCCCCGCTGGTATACCAACCAACCAAGGCATGAGCCACACATAGCCTAAGTGTTACTCATTTTTTGGAGGAAAAGTTTCTTGCTGCAAGTCAGCACTGGTCACCTTGAAACAAGCCTTTTATAGCTTGGCCTATATTAGGTGTCCTATTGAAACCAGTATATATTCATACAAAATATGAATCAGCAAAATGACTGTCAGCATTTACATCCCTGCTGGTTTTAATGTCTATGGTTCCTTAGAACATTAAACAAGCCTCTTCCTGCATATCCTCCAACCTGAATGCTCTCTTGCTCAGACACTTCAATGAAAACACAAGCATTTTGCCAGAGAAGCAGTATTAAATCCAGCTCAAATGACCTCCCACAAGGCCCAGAAAAAAACCCGCTGTCTGTAACAAAGAGGTTTTCAGCTGAAAGTTAAACAAAGGGGTGCTGGAAACCCTGGGATATTTTAGATGAGTTCATTAAGGCAGAGGTTTGACTGTGCAGAACAAAATTGTCAAAACTCCCAAGTGATTTTTAAGAAGGGCTTAGACACTTTGGAGCCTGCCTCTCACTCAGTGTCACAGGGTTTTGGGCTGGGAAAAGCTAAAGTCACTTTTGAAATTGAGACCTGACTTCAGAAGTGTTCAGATCCTGGAAATCCTACCCTAGCTCCTAGTGCGTTTTTTTACTGTAATTCATACCCCCATCACCCTAAGAATTAAACCCCCCTGAAGGCAGCGCCGTATTACCCATGTGAAAGATGGGCCCAGCCCAGAGAAGAAAGTGCCAGAGCGGGGGCTGGAGAGTGCTAGTAATGACTTGCTGCTTTGGAAACCTTTTCCTAAGCATTTGTTCTCTTAGCAGATTTGTTCCTTTATCTCAACATAAAGAGGCAATTAGGCATGTTATTCTGAAGTCAGGTCAGAGGGCCAACCAGTTAGTCTCCAAGGTACCCCCTTGCACTGCCTTCTGCCTTATCTCAATAGGACAGTTTAAATCCACTAAGCTTTTTCCTTCCAGGTTTCCCATTCAGACCAGGCGTGCTGCCTCCTACCCTGAGGGCGCATCTACACGTGTACGTTTACTGCACAGTAACCATTATTACTACATATTATGAATGCACAACTACACAGTGACGTACACCAACTTGAGAGTAAATTTGATACCTGCATTGTGATAGTATCAAATTTATGCCCATTTAGTTACTGTGCAGTAATGCTCGGACGCCTTGCTGTGCAGTAACACGGTGTGTGTGGACTAACTTTAGTCCCAAGTCAGTCCACACGCAGCGTTAATGCACTTTAACACCTGTACATGTAGATGCCAGCCTATTCCGATTTACTTTGCAGTAACTTACTGCGCAGTAATTTTAAGCCGGCGTAAATGCATGTGTAGACACTCCCTGAGAGTGTCCTGTTAACTTATAGAAGTTAACAGGACCCATACAGTCTTGACACAGTTAAGGAGAAGGTCCACAATACCTAATGATAAGCTTTGGATTGGCTAGAAACAGCAAGCAGCTTGCCAGAAAAGAAATCAGGGTGGTTCTGAAGTTCTGCATGCAACAGCTCTGTCGAGACAGTTGTACAGATAAGGAGCTAGGACATGACTACACAGCTGGCTGGGATGGGGGAGAAACCAATCTCGCACTACATGTGCAAAGGCTACCAAGGAAAAGATGGCAAGTAAGTAGTTAGGTAGTCTGGGGAGAGCCAGGCTCACTAGCCACTCCCCACGGCCATCTTCACTCGCACAGTACAGCACGACGGGGCGGGAGCTGACCTCCAGTAATTCATACCATGTGTGCGTGGCACGGGGCAGCAGGCCGGAGGCCATTAAGTACAAGAGGTGTGAATTACAACATCATAACTCACGCCCTGGAGTGTCTTATTACAATTATAAACTGGTCTTAGGCAGAGCAGTTCCCAATTTCTTTTCAATGCTGCAACTGCCCCAACTCCCCGCCCCCTTTATAATACATATATGTCCACAGAGGGAACAATTCTCACTAACTTCAACACCCTGGGATCTCAGTGAAGTTAGCAGGGTTTGGTCCAGGGCAGCTTCCTCAGATCTGGGTAGAAGCAAAATAACACTCCACTCATACAAACCATTTCCTGCCTTTGACAAATGATCCAAAGTCCTTTGGGAATGGTCATATAATTACAGAAAACATGGCTGGAAGGGACCTTAAGAGGGTGCCTAGTCCATCCCTAACTTGGCCCAACAATTCAAAGCCATTCTTGACTGATACTTCTCACCTGCTCCGACAAACCTCCGAAGATGGAGACGCCACAACCTTAGTGACATATCCCAGGGCTTAAATACCTTTACCATTACAAAGCTTTTCTTAATATCTAACCTCAGTCTCCCTTAATGAAGCATATGCCTGCTATTTCTTGTCCTACCCAGTGGTCCTGGAGAACCTTTTACATCTTAGATGTCATGCCTTCCCTTAGCCTTTTCTTCTCTACACTAAACAATCCCAATTCCTTCCACCTTTCCTCACAGGCCAAGGGGGCATAGGATCCCGAGGGCATTAGATCACTCCACAGCGCAGCAGGCTTCAGCTGCAGTATTTTTCTGTTCCTTCTTCCTTGCTACCTGGCTTCTGTGCTTTTACCCAAGTCAAGAAAGGCTCTCGTGCACTTTACTGTCATTTAAATCTATGTTGGGGACCCTACAAACATTCCAGCTCAAATTCAATCCTGAAGAAGTTCTTCAAGCCAAACTCCAGCTGATGGTGAGAGTCCCACTAAAGTCCAGATGAATGCTGGAAACCTGCTGACATGCTGGAGCACCAAATGTTGGTCTCAACAAAAGCAGTGGGAAAGATTTGTTGTTACCGTCAGGATTTGTCCCAGGCTGCATAAAGAATGCCTGGAAGTTCAGTTACCTGCAAAATGTTATTAGCCATATGGACAATATCAAGGAAAAGTGCAAAGGGAAGAGAAATGCCAAGCTCCTTCTCAGCTTTTGTGGTTAAGTTAGACCCTACTTGCAAGGCAGGCATGGTGCCTTTCCGGCTTATATGTTAAAGAGTAGGAAAGCTAGAGGCACCAGCCTGCTCCCTAGTCCACCAAATCCCACTGCAAACAAAGGAAATCAAGGCAGTGTATCACAAGGAGGAGACTGGCCTGGCCTCTCCATGAAAGAAAGGAAAAGACCTTGAGCACCCTACAAGGCAGATGTCACTAAGGAAGGAACTATTCCAGATGGGGAAGCCACTCTTTTTGGAACCCAAGAGGCACCATAATACTCACGTAGTCTCAGCCACCCAAACCGCACCTGAGAGTAAGAGAAGGAAGGTGGCTAGAGGTTTCTACACATTTAAAAGTGGAAAACCGAGGCCCTCAAAGAGATCCTCAAAAAAATCCAAGTACTGAAAGTGCTCAGAGACTGAGCTGTCTGTATGCCCTTAGAGGTGGTCGAGGTTGAAAGCAACCTCAGCAGAGTACCATGGGAACTGATAGCGTCCTTGCCACAAATGTTTCACGAGCAGGACACTTTTCTTTCCAGTTACCAGTGGGGCCTCTTTCAAAAGCAGTAAAATATGTATTTTAAAGGCATTTTCATGGCTACTAAAAGCAGATATGAATCTTGTAAAGCCTAAAAGTTTCCCTTTCTTTGTGGCTATAAAAAAAGATCTTCACAGCAACCACCAGTCACTTAAACCCTAACACCCAGCATACTTTGCTTTGGTCCCACCAAGAAACATGATCTGCTCAGATGACATGATCTGGGACAAATCAAGCAAAGACGTGTATGAGTTTAATACTACTACATCCAAGCAAAGCCTCCTACCTTCAACTTCAGGCAAAATCACCGGTGCAGATCACAGAAACAGCAACTTAACTCCAGGCTAAACTTTAAGACCATGATTGAAGCCCATGGACTTCACATCACTTGAGGGAGTTAAGCAAGGGTTTGAATGTGTTGCTGCACTGAGGACTGAACGAAGTTGGGAATTCTCCTCCTTCAGCACAGCCTCTATCTGCAAAGCAGGAGCCAAGCACAGTCCAGCCCTCCAAATGAACAACGGCTGGGATGGAGGGCTTTGATGAACAGCCCTCCAGAAGAGTGCGCATGCCAGCTGGTTGAGGGGACTGGTAGCCGTTCTTGCCCAGCGGATGTGTGGAGATGGGCAGAAGGGACAGACTGTTGTGGGAGGCTGAAGCATCTTGGAGCTTGTTCAAATCAAGGCTTCCCATCACGGACACAGGGGAAGGTTCACGCCAAGACGCACATTACAGCTTACAGACCTGGGCAACCGGCAGCAAGTGCATTTATCCAGGTTTGGTAACACCTGGCAGGCCAATTAGAGTCTCACCTACCCCCTGACCCACCTAAGACCCCTTTTAACTTGAAAACTGACTCCAGCACGTCATTGAATTGCAAATCTCCCTGACAGGGAAAATTAGCCAAGCATGATTTAAAAGTGAGGTCTGCAACTAGGGATCTCAGCCAAGACCTGCATCTGGCCACAATATTGCAAGTCAATTCCCCAGTTCATAATCTCAGACTCCGCCGAGGTGTGACTGTAAAAAACACCCCCGACAATCTGAGTGCCGTGTCATTTTTTTTCCTCTCCCCGCTGAAAGGGCACCTGGCACACAAGGCCTGGGTTTTCCCTCGCTCCAGGAAAATTGGCAACAGCATTTTTCCAGGGGGTTTCCATTCCCCAGGTAGGGAACAGAACATATATCCCCAGTTCAAGTGCAGCTGCTCAAGGCTTTCCAACCAGGGTGCATCCAACCCCGTCTCCTTTCTCCTCTTT
>NW_005841986.1:1902281-1919059 GCF_000455745.1 Alligator sinensis
GGATTACCATACTCACCCTACAACTAGGAAGGAAGGGGAAGGAGAAACTAGGACGGCAGTTTCCAAAAAGTGCTGCTCCAAAAGCACCAGCCGCCCCAGGGCAGAACGCAACATGACAACCTCTGTTAAGAAGGCAAAAGTGTCTCCCCCCAAAACATGCCAGTCTAAAATGTCAGTGGGTAAAATGATGCCTGCTACTACAGCCTGTGAAGCCAAATCACATAAGCCTTCCTGAGCATCCATGCTCTGCTCTGCTCTGGCACACTTACCCATTCACTTGCCAAGACTGCTTTAGTAACAAAAATACTGAATGTAATTGCATTGCTTATCATATGAGGGAGGTGATTAATTCTTCTAAAAACCTGTCTTCCATACTTCTAAGCCCTGCGGGTCACTTAACCTGGGTGACATGGACTCAGGTGTGAGCACCTAGATTAGCTGAATGCCAGTATGAATCTATCGAAGCCAAACCTACACATCACATACACCACATATATCACACCTCTCCCTTTCTCAGCATACCCCATCATTCCTTGCGCTCAGACACTCCAGGCTTCTTTCCATGTCCTATGCTCCTCTGCTTGTGGCAATCCCTGGAGGAATTGTTGCAAGGGCATCAGAAGGCCATCAGCAGCTGAGCAATCTTGCACTAGTCCTCACTGCAAAGTGGGTAGGTTCCAGCTCAACTAAGAGCACAACTCAGGCTTCAACCCCCAAGGCCAACTGCGCAAGCACACACCAGGCCAAAGTGCAAAGCAGTGAGTGGCTGAAGGTTAGGTGTGTGGATGGCAGGTAGGATTTAGCCTGTGCTACTTCACGTGTGGAATTCAACATAGATACCCCAGACTTACTGCTTTCTTTAAAATTTGATTTCCTGGATAGCTCTCAGTTTCTTCTTGGAGGTATCTAGGCCTTCACAGTGGTCAACCTGGCTTAGGTTATTAGGTCAAACCCTAAAAGAGTGCAACAAACAGCACCACGCAGACAGGGGTCAGGCTGGATGATCTGTTCAGGTCCCTCCTGACCCTAGGTACTAGGAAACTATGAAATTCTTACTTCAGGTGCCAGCAGCATATAGAGGGGCCCTTGACCTGGATGGAGGGGCTGAGGCAGGGTAGAGATCCTCAAGGAGACTTGGAACATTATGAAAGTTTGTGATGGCTTTTAGGAAGCCAGAAAGCAGAAGTTGAAGCCATGTGAACTCTCACGTGCCTGGAACATCCCCATTTCCCATCAGAACGGTAGTAGGTAAACCTGCAAGCACCAACCAGGGAGACAAAGAAATGGAGATAAAGGATAAAGCATGCTTCTCGCCCAATGTGTCGGGGCTTGGGGCAGGGCAGGAGAAGGGACTCCGAAAGAAGCACACTTCTATCCAAAGGTTGTGCCCTGTCTTAAGAGGTAGCCATTGCTCTCCAACTGCCAACTGACCACTGCTTACTGCAGAATAACTACTTGATGGCAAAGTCCTACTTTAGAAGCATGAAATCTGCTTGGAATGTGCTCAGATTCACTGAGTTTCTTATAAAACTAATCATTTTGACTCACCTAAGCACTAGCAGTGCCTGGAATCAATTAGGCAGTGTGCGCAGAATCCAGCTTGGATTCAGTGCCTGCACAGCAGCTCCATGATTAATGAGCTACTGTCCCCTGAAACGAACCGAGGCCTGGGACTCGAGCTCAGATCTTGGCTTCCAGGCTGCCAACATCTGACAGCAGCAGAGCAAGAGCCAGACTTGTGGCTTTCTAAAGAAAGGAAGAGGGAAGGCAAGGAAAGACACTGAACCTGCCCCAGAGTCCTGTTGCAGACAGAACAGTCTCCTAGTCCTACTTCCTTTCTGGAGAGGCATGAGGCACCCCCCACTGCATCAATCCTGACTTACTAGCCCATACCAAGTAGCTAAAGCCATGGCCCCTACCCCACCATGGATGCTATGACTCCTCAGGTGCTTCCCAGCACGAAGCAACAGCCTTAAGTTCATGGCTTTCCCTTTCATGCAGGTGCAAGTCTTACTGGGTGCAATGTCTCCCTCTAGTAGCAGGTGCATCCAAGGGTAAAGGCTGGCAACTACAGGACTTGCTCCTTCCCTGGGGACCTGTACTTTCAGTGTTAAGGGTCCGAAGGCCAAGCCCCTCCAATGAAGGTGACTGAGAGCAAAGCGAAGTCCCTGCTGTAGTCTCTTGGCCTCTGCCTATCCCGGCAGAGGGAACCACAACCTGTACTGTGGTTTCCAAGAGACTGCACGGCTCTTCAGTCAGCACAGACCTAACAGTGGTTGGCTCATGAGTCAGCCTGCTCCAGGTCAGCCCAGATGAGACCAACTCCACCATGGATTAAAGATTAAAACCCTCAAGAGCCAGAGGACACCTGGCAAGCTGGTTCACAAAAATTGCTTAAAAGGTTGCATCTAAGGAAGCCTTTCAAATCATTTAAAAATAAAAACAACACAGAATGATCTCGAGAGCTTGAGAGAAGCGCTCACAGAAAGCCAGCGGACTGGCAACATCTTGCATTCAGAGCTGTTCTGCTAAACAGGCGTCCAAGGTTGGACTGACATGCAGTAGCCTGTCTGTAGACCCCTTAAATCCTCTGCGATATAAAAAGGCTGGTGACCTACGTGGCATGCTGAGAATCCAGGGCAAATACGCGTGAGGATCCTGTTTCTAAACCATCCTCTCTCCTTCCCTCCCATCCCCAAAGTGCAAGCACTGACACACAAGCTCTGCAACCACCAACTCATCAGGGCAGGGGCATCCTAATAATAGAGGCTTCAACAAGACAGCTCCAAAGGTTCTCAGGGCTGAGGGTTAAAAGACACACCTCACTGAGAATTCAAGGATCAGCTTTCTACATCCTGGACCCCATACCTAGCTCCTTGCTGGATAACGCCCACTCAGCAGGGAAGAACCTGAACAGGGCATTTCTGTAACTGTGCTGTGATTGTGTGCCAGCAGTTGAGGTGTGGGGGATGGCAAAGCCACATACAAAACAGTCTTATGAAGAACCTACCATGATGCCCGAGGGATTGCAGTGAATGCTGCAAGCGCTCCCCCTTTAGAGCACATGCCACCTGTCTGGCAGCAGGGAGAGAGCGCTCCCCGTCTGCTAAAGCCCCGGGCACCCAACTGTGTCATGGCATGAGCAGAGGCCCTACCACCAAAGCCAAAGCTGTCTGAGCCAGATCCAAAAGCTCCGGGCTGTAGGTTGTTGCCAGCCCCAGACAAATCCCAGAAATAAGATACGGCACAGAAACCCCCAGTCGCCAGGGAGAGAAGACTTTTCACAGCACCACTGCTCCACCTCAGAGCTCATAGATCTTGTCCTCAAGGGAGAGCTGCACAATGCTTCAAACACAGGCCTGGGAACAGAAATCCATGACATTATTGAACACAAAGGAGCCCGGGATGAACTTCTCTTTGCTCTGTATGTGATAGATCACGTCGTTAGACTAACCTAAAGCAACTGTTCTTTCTTGCACTCAGACTGGCCTGTGACTGCTTCTTTTCTGGACATGATGAAGGATGCCTAAAGTCCAAAAAGCTTGTCTCCTCTCTCTCCCAGTTGAAATCACTCCCTCACCTCCCCAGGCTTGATTTTCATGGCAATCGTGAGCTTTGCCAATTTACTGTGTTGGTAAAATGTACTTCTATCAAAGGTCAAGGTCAGCAGTTGCTCCTAACTCCAACAGTCTGTTAGGCTAGAGGGGTCATGCCACTCCCTATAGCCAGCCACACACAGGACATGATGTTGTTAGCATCACATTCAATTTCCTCCAACACCCCAATCCCAATGACCAATGCCTATTTACAGCTGGGTTGACAGAGCATAGCTTTTGGCACCAGTCTGGACCAGGGCTTCAACTCACACCTCCAGAGCCATCACAATACCCCTTAACCACTCAGCCCACTTATGCACAGATAGAATACCATATAGATAATATTTACACGCTGGCAAAACTGGTGCTTCACAGAAGTGTTTCCCATTATTCTAGTCCAGCTTAGTGAAAATATATGTGTGCTTTGTGAGAATATCTGTTATTATAAAGCATCAACCCATTTTTGCAGATGGGGCTTTAATGTAGGTAATTACCTACCCTGCACATTTAAAGAGAGCAGAGGCTCTCCCTCTTTTGCACAGTCCAACCGCAGCCTCTTCTTGATAAAGCGGGGCTGGCTTTGGTTTACACAATGTGGTTACTCGAGCCTCCCAAGGAGCTCACGTAGCCGGGCTGTCATGCTCTGCTACAACAGGTCAGCAGCTGCAGGGAGCGTGGCAAGGTGTCGAGGAGATGGTTTCGATATCCCAGCGCTTCAGCTTTCTGCTGTTCAAAACCGGCTTGGTCAGTCACATCTCTGTGCAGCGCATAACACGTGCAAAAGCACCCTGTTCCTACGTTTGCTCACATTCGACAGCAGCATAGCACTAACAGACCCAAAAGTCAATGGAGAGGAATTTGAGAGCTGTGGTTTGTGGTGCTCTCCCCAGTGCCAGGTGGGATCAAACCAACATCTGTTTGTTTCTCCAGGGCACAGGACGGAGCCAGCACCCCTGTTACTGCACCATCCCTAGCTCTTCTGCATAATTAGATAAAACAGGGAAGTCTGATACGGGGTCTCAGCCATACTCTCATTCCTGGTGTATATTTCCAAGGAGAGGTTTCCCATAGAAGTGCCACAACGTGTGAAAATGGGTGGGAGACATCAGAGACCATTAGGACCGGGTGGCTTATTTTGTTATAGGGAACGTTCCTCAATATGGTTCTTTTGGCCTACTTATCTTACTACAGAAAGGGATGCTTTTTTTCCTGTGTACAGCAGGCATGATCAAAGAACAGGAAGGATTTCTGCAAGCTTTGAAGAAGAAAAAACAATTTTCATTTTGTTCCCAATTTTTCAGTTTTTCTGCCATATGAAAAGTTTCACTTCAGATGGAATCAGACCAAAACAAAAATGTTTTGGGTTTTCTTGCTCCTGCTTTCAACTGAGGGGAAAAGGAAAATAAAAACAAAATAAATCTCAAAAAGATGTTAATTTTGATTCCATTTGAATGGCAATGATTTTGGTTTGATTTGTTCCAACGGGGAAAAAAATAAAAACATGGTCCGAATGATATGACAAAATATGATTTGTTTTAACTGCAGAGAACAGTTACTATGTCACTTATCATGCGATGGGAAATAACTCCAGTGCAGCAGAGTGACACGATTCAGTCGTGTATTATTCATGTGATGTAGTTCCTCAAGTGAAGTAAAAACCAGGGATGACTGAGTGACTTTACCACCGTTTCAGTACATCCAAGCCAGAGGGCTGAAAATAAAATCAAGTCCATCCGTGCTACAAAACCACGTCAGATTGGATCCATAAGCTGGTGTGGTGCGGAAGGAAGGAGGGAGGGGAGGAGTGAGAAAATGGAGGTCTGCTACCTTGCTAATGCTTTCCTACACCGAGCACCTCCGCCAGCCCGTGCTGGCCCACCACACATCAAGCCAAGCTGGAGGCTTATCAGCAAACAAAAAGCGCTGGTCCTGAGAAATGCAGCACGCACACCAAGTTTTTCTTGTCCTTTCACAGACTCAAGGAAGCTCAGCACAGTTCAGGATCAGTCTCAAACAAACTGTCCCAAGCAGCAGGTCTAAGCCCTGACATTTAGCAAGCTGTGAATTTTAGTCTCAGCAACACAGTAAAATGCCGACGCCTCCAACGCAGACATGGCTCCCATGAAACGTTCTTTTGTTCTGCTCTGTCACCATCAGCCTCTTTTTTTTTTTTTTTTTAAAGAACAGACAACGGATATGTAAAAATTGTTTTTCTTTCTCCACCATCTTATTCTCCATCACTTTTGGATGGAGGAAGAGCAGATTGCTGGTACGTCATATGATGTTACATCACACTGGATACAATCTATTGCCGTGCGACACGGTGAGGTTATACCAGTTTACTTTGACAAGAAAAAAAAAAGAAAAAAATTATACAATTTAGGGGAGGAGAAAAAAAATGGAACTTGTCTCTTAGATGGGGAGAGACCCCACTGGGCGCGTGACATGCAGAAGTAGGGGCTTTAGGAGCTTCCTTTTCCTTCTAGGTAGGGCTTATGTGCCAGCACTATTTAAAAAGGTCTTTGAGGCCTTGATCCTCAACATCTTACTTAGCTGAAACTCTTACTGAAGTCCATGGGAGAAGTAATGACCTGACCATGCAGACTTGTAGGACACTGCAAGAGACTGGAGTATTTTAAACCCAGGACACGTTCGGTTTCTTTCCAACTATAAGAATCCCCCCCACCACCGCCCCACACACCCAGCCCCTGAAGCCCAGTCCTACTGCTGCTATTTCACTTAGCTCACCTCTAAATGGGGCTCATATCTACGCCTACACCCATGCAACACTCTTGCATACAAACATCTACACAGATACTAAAACCATTACACCCTTCAGCCTCCAGCCTAAAAGTATAGGTAGGCAAATGCGACTACCCACAACTGGCAAGTGGGGAGACTGAGGCAGGGAAGGGGCAGTGGCCTGGTTCCAGAGATGACGAACGCCAGCAGCTGCTATGGACTTCAGTGTGAGCAGCGTTGCTGAGCTCTTCAAAATCAGCTGGAAGTCATTTGCCTAAGTCACATGGGAAGCCTGTGGCAGAGGCAAAAATAGAACTGGTGTCTCCTGACTCCCTAGCGCATACCCCACCACATGCCTGATGTCCTCCCCTCCTCAGACACTGTTTTCCCTGGTGCCACAATTACAAACAGCCCTTGCTTTTCAAAGCTGCAGCAAAGGGCTCATTGAAACTTCCGATCCATCAAGCTCGTTCCTGACAGCGTTGCCTTTGCTCTCCCTGCTGCTTTATACCTTAATGAAGGGCCAACGCAGCTCCAAGTATGGTAATTGCTAAAGCATTTGGAGCCGGGTAGATTCTGTTATGCTGCCAAGCAGAGGAAGCCTCGTCCTGCCTTGGGTCACCCAGGTATCTGCAGGCTTCTGGCAGAGACCCTGCTTTCTATGAATCAGGTTTTAAGTGCTAGAGGAACAAATGGCTCAATCTGCATCAGTTTCCCCACTTCAAGACCACACTAACCTCAGAGAGGTAGAATAAGAGAGGCCCAGTGTGTCACAGCTGTCAAGAGAAGGACCATCACAATGCAGTCTAGTGTAGACATCCCCAAGCTGGCTTGCAGCTGGAGCAGCACAGGGCTCGGTAAGCAGCTGGGTAAATGCCCAAGAGCTTAGTCCATGCTGAGCTACATGCTCCTGCAGCTGGACGGCCCCTGGCACTCAAGCTATGAAGTGCAAAGCTAGCCCCGGCATGTCTGTGCAGGACTGCAGGCAGAGAGCCGTGGCTACCGCAGAGGCTACTGAAAGTAATAAAAAGTGGTTAACCATTTTGGAAGCAGCTCCTGACTTCATGTGCCACTGGGGGAACCTCAGGTCTGGTTTTCAAGAAACGTTGAGCATCCACAACTCTAGCTGAGCCCACTGGATGCTGCATGTGGCTCAGAACATCTCAGAATCAAGCCCTGCGGTGGCCCAAGTCAGGCTGGGGCCACACAAAATGAGTGCCCTCAGCTGAATGCCAGGGGGTTTTAGTCTCAATCCCTACGGGTGAAAGTCTGTGCTGTACCTCCCGGAGATGCAACACGGGAAACATTGCCCAAGATGAGTGGGAGCCGGCTTGAAGACACCATTGTGTCCTCAGGATTCAGAGGGAGAACGGCACTGAGAGAAACCTCCCCACGTCCCTTGGGGCCGAGTTCCAGCTGCCTCCAGAGGTCAGATCGCGGAGACCATCTGTCATCGGCGTTCCTGAGTCTCTCTTCCATAAAACGGGGTTCCTATATTACCAATCCAGCTTGCAGGGGCATAATGGGTCATGAAGATTAATTACCTGGTGTTATAATAGTTCTCTGAAAATGAAAAAGGGGCAATTATTGCAAAGTCGCCTTGTTATGACTGTGAAATTCAACAGCTCATTTAAACAATGGTAAAGCATTCCCCACTTCGAGATAACTCCCAGGGGAGGAGGCATGCTGCGATTTCAGCAGGCAGAATAGAATATTTTTCTCTCTTAATTACCGCTGGAAACACAGCCAGTTCCGTTCATACTATCTTAACAGCTTTCTTCTCTTTGATGCCTTGATCGCATCTTTTGAACAACACGCCTGAAGCTTAACACTGCAGAGAAACTTATTTTCATAATGAAAGGGAAATATTTTGCTCCATCGATCATATTTAGTTATCCTGATGGGTTGCACTGACAGTGCTTTTTATGTTGCATTTTCAAGTGAATATTGATTTTAAAGGGGGGTTGGAGGGTAACACAAAGCTTATATCTAGAAGATAAATACTGGTAATGAGTGTGTGAATGGGGCACTCTTTAAAGCGCTATCAGTCTGTAGTGAGAAGGATACATAAATAAATGAACAATTCCTTCTTTTCCTAAAGACATTAAGCCGATTTGTTTTCCATTTTACTTTTGAAACAAACATTTCCTAGGCGAACTGAAAACAAAATTAAGTATCTATATAGTACAACACCATTTCTTGTGCGATGTTGTACACAGAGTCAAAGAGGCTGTTTTTACAAGCAAGAACGGGCAGTGGAAAATCTGGAGGTGTGTTATGTTTTCTAAGACTATTAACATAATGCTGTTTATGAGGGTTTCATCCGCAGGTGTAATCAGATATTTGCCTGTCATGCACTGTTCGGCCACTAGATGCCTCTTCACGTTGTACCGATTTCTAGAGGAGGTGTGGCGCCTGGGAACCAGCAGAGACAAAGCTGGAAGGAGAATTGTAGGAAGCTGGTTGGTCGTTAATAGCCCTCTCCTTTAACAGATCTCCCTGTTAAGAAAGGCCCCGACTCGCCGTGTGGACAGGCATAAGGCCCAATGTGAAGTCAACAAGAATCCCTGCTGACTTGCCGGTGGGTGGACAGCTGCAGGCAACTCTGCCTTAAAAGTACTTCCCCATTTACAGTCAGAGTTGGGATGTTACAGGTAATGTTCTCGTCTAGTCAAAAAGAAATTGCATTTATCTAGCACAGGAGTCAAGAACTTTTGAGCTGTGGCAGGCTGACTCCAAAGCGGGCAGCTGTCTGCAACCGGGCCCCCTCCACCGTGGGCTGCTGCTTGCCATCTTGTGCCATGGATTCCTCCCCCCACCAAATGCCGCCAACATACTTCTGACCCACTTCTCGTTCCACCGAACTGCCGTCGCCATCCCAGCTCTGCGGACCGGGTCGGATCCATGGACTACAAATTGCTAACCACTGATCTAGTAGGTCACAAATCAAGTGACAGGAGAGTGCTTTGATGAAGGATACATTATTTTCAGTTAAACCAGGAAGTAATGAGAACAACCTTTACTTTGAAGAGTGCAAACATCATGTGGGCACCCACGACTTGGATATACGATCACTAAAATTCACAGTTATGCTGGCATAGATTTTATGGCTACGCTGCTACCTAGTCTGACATCTGGGTCCCCCCCATAGCCCAAACCTGCATCAATACTAAAACCCTGCAACTCACCTCGGAAGCTCTCCTGTGCATCACAGCCCACTACAGAGCTTTCTCCTAACCCAGCTCCCTAGCACCCACCCTCCAAGTCCATTCAGTATTCACCCAAGCACTACAAGGAACCAGCACAGATGTCTGCAAACAGCAACCGTTCAGCTCCCTGGTCCCCATTTCCTGGCTGGGCTGCCCATCGTTAGTGCAAAAGATAGGAAGAGGCAAGCAGTGGACAGAATGATTTCTAGAAGGACAATGCTTGAGGAACAGGACAAGAAAACTGCCTTGAGCAGGAACCACTCCACCTACAACTTCTCTCCTGCGCTCTGGGCGTGCAACTGCCACGAGTAATGCAGACAGAGAGGGGCAGCTCAGGGTAGCAGAGTGCGACCTTCAAATTCAAACCTAAATATAGCTATAGATATAAATAATAAGTGCCCTAAAACACTAACCAATGACTAGTTACCGTGTATCAGACCCTTACTACAGTACAAACTATATACACAGTCCCCGTGCTGGGTTTTAAGGAGAACAGAGTAACTTTGGACACAGCTGTAGTGAATAAACAGTAACGTGCATCTGTTCTTTCACCTCCAGTTTATGTGCTGAAACTACCACTGGGTGTTTGATATCACAGTAGATCCTATGGCAACAACTTACGCCATTAATAGGATAAATTGCCTTTGCTAAACGAATCTGTCTGGAGGAACAGATTGAAGGCACCAGAGAGAGAACCCAGAGAGACGCATACCTTAGCAATGAGCATGCCAAGGGAAGTTTAGAAGATGTATGAGCTTAATTATGGTTTGTGTAGAATATCATCATGAACTGGCTGGGCATATCAGCCCCACTGTTCTCCATCAGTGGAGAGCAAAACTGCTATTGTGTTTCACAAGCCCTTTACTGCTCAGTTATGTGCAGTTCTCCTGCAGCGTAAATCAGAGAGGCACGTGTTGTCGGTACACAAGGGTCTGGTTCTAGTCTTGCTGGCACCAGAAAGTACCAAGTGCCTTTGATGTGCAGCCATGGGGCTCCTCTTTGCCCCAGGGTCTGGCATGGTAAGTCTGAACTGGGGTGTATGGGGATCCTACCTGATTTGTTTGGCTCTAGTTCCAAGTCATACTGGGAAGCAGCACTGTCAGGCAGATGGGCACCATTGATGTAGCTTTTAGGACTGAACCTGGCCGTTAAAGGTCAAGCTGCCATATTATATGCAAGACCTTAGAAGCAAGATGTCGAAGTGCTATTAATTTAAGTGCCAGACAGTGAGAGACGCTCAACTTTTTCCTTCTTTCCTAATGTACCTTTAGATGCAATTATTTTGTAAACCTTCTGTCACGCCCTCCCTCTTTCATTTCCTCTTTCCCATTGTGGATCAGACTCAAGGCCTCCCTGCCTGAAATCTGAGAATCCTAGCTGCATCGCACCCCAGAAGTGGCTGCATTACACTGATGTGGGGAGAGGGAGGATTCCCCTATAACCTACAATGCAAAGAGATTTCTCTAGCCTGAAAGGTGCTGTACAGACGTATTCCAGTGCTGGTAAGCCTGCAGTCTAGCTAATGCTGCCCCTCTTGCCTGCATCACCTGCTTGAGTTGTCACTCCAGGCACAGTGAGGAAGACAGGCTCTGCTACTCTGCCACCCTCTTCCCTCATGGGCTGGAAGTAGATGGCAAAAGGGAAGGGTAGCTCCTTCCTGACTGCACCCACTGGCAGACCTGACAAGGTGTAGGTGGAAGCATTCCTCACATGATGATGGGAAAATGCAAATGGTCCCTTACCCCCAGGACAAGAGAAATGAGAAGTCAAGTTTCAAACCAAGCCAGAGTTTCTTCCCATGGCTCCTCCTAGGTTTATGAAGCTCTGCTCCCCCATCTTCCCCAAGGTGTTGCCTACCCTTCAGTTCCTACACGGGGGCAAGTCTTCCCTAAGCCCCAGACCCAAGCACTCCCAGAGCAGAGGTGTTATAGCCCTGGCTCCTGGCTGGCATGCTTTTGCCCAAACAGGCTGGCTAAGCTTCCCGCTTTGGTATTAGCACAGCCTCTCTCTGCAGCATGACACTAGGAATGGCTTTCTCCCTCCCTCGGTGCTGCCTCTTGGCAACTGAGCCACCGCGGGGACTTGCAGGCACTTGGAAACTGCCCCTACAGCAGTGATGTCATCTGAAAGCACAGCAGAAACCCAACTTGTGCGCTCTGCAAAGCTCTGGGAAAACAAGTTTGTTTTACTTACTCTTCCAGCGGTTCACTCGGGGCACCCCCTGGCCCTGGACTGCCTTCCAGAGGAAACGTTTGCCAAGATAGCTGTGTCACTTTTATCAGCATCACTCCGTGCTGGCTCTAGCAATCTAAACACGAGGTTCCATTCTGGAACACATTAAAAGTCCCTCGTTTATTAGAAAGCTATGTTTTTAGAGACGAATGGATAAGATCCACAGATAGCAAAGAGTGACTTTTAGGGCCCTCTTTGGGACTTTAACCTCTCTTCAAATTATGCAATGAGAAAAAAGGAAATAAAAGGCTGTTGGAATATGGCCAGTTTCTCAGCCAAACTAATGATAATAGTATTTATATTACGTTTTTCCTTGCTACCCCCTACAGCAAAGCTCTTACATGCTGTACAAAAAGATAGCAACAAATGTAGGCTCATAAAACCCCAGCTGCTTGAAATACAAACACATTAAATCAAATTAAGAGATGCAATTTAACAAAAGGAGGCAGCTGAAGTTATAATGTCTTGCAGAACGCACGTTCTCCTGCTCTGAACTGCACAGCAATTGGAGGGCAAGTACCGTCATTCCCTTTTTTATACCAAATAAAATAAAGCACGGCGATGCTAAATGACTTGACAAAGTCACATAGCAAGGCAGCAGCTTCTGGGAGTAGACCACCTTGACTCCCCCATTCAGTCACTTTGGGATGATGAAAAAACCCAAACCAAAGTAAAACCTCTCCCACTGCCTTTCAAGGGGCACGTCTACATAAGATGCTAACTGTGCAACAGCATGCCAGGCAAAAACGCGTGCTAATACGCAACTGCGCAGCAGTATTAGGCTACTGCACAGTAAGCATCACTAAAAACCCACGCGCCGGCGCTACCGCACAGTAGTGCAAGTTATTGTTCATTGATTTAGTACTTGGTTATCCAAGTACTAAACTTAATGCATACTAACTACAGAGAATTAATGAATGTGTAGATTCACCCAAAACATTTTACTTCTTAAAATCAGGAAGAGAATAAAGCAGACTAATGAAGAGACTAAGTTCCATGCCCCACAAAAGAAATATCTGCAGCGACGGTCTCAGAAGCAAGGAGACGGTTGCAGAATACCTTGTGTGGAGAAGGAACTATTCTTCCTACTTGGTGCCCGGACACCAGGAACCTCAGTCTCTCTCTGCCCGGGGCACCTGTGGAAACAAGTGGGAACTTTGCATGCAAAAAAACCTTGCTGGATGTAAAGGAGAGTTTGCCTGTCTGTTTCCTGAAATTTTAAGATGCACAAAAAAGGCAAAAGTCATCAGCAAGAAATGCAAAGGGATTTTTCTTTTTTGGGGACTAACGGCCTTAGCTTTAATGCCTCCAGGGTGTTCATATAGTTCTTTTCGGCATTATGATAACAACAGACCTAATAAGCTTTACAGCCAGCATTACACTGCTTAACTGGGGCCTTCATTCTTGTAAAATAAGCAACAGCTGCTGGCAATTGCCAGAGCCCCCTCCCGCTAGTCCCCATCTGCCAGTGAGGTAACGTGGCCTCAGGAAGGAAACGGAACCCGGCGTTTTGAGCACGTTAATCATGAATATTGTCCCGTCCCACAACTTTAGGCTTTGTTTCCATATTTTCACAAATATAGCATCCCCAGGGGTGGACAGTTTAATCTGGGAGCCAGACATCAGCTGTTGAGCTGAGGTGCTTGTAATTGCATCTGACGGGTCTTGGCGCTGTCTATACGGAGAGGCCCTGCCATGCAGGCCCAGAGGAAAGTCTTCTCCAGACTAGTCAGCTGGAACCATCCACTGCCGTTTCTCAGGCTACCAGCTGAACCGGGCCGTCTTTGCTGCATTCGCCAGTAAGGGGAGAGAAAGCTAAGGCATCACCTGCTGCAATATGTTTAGGAAAGCATGGGATTGAGCAGGTAGGTCTCAGAGGTTTTTCAGGACTGATTTTTGGGTACCAGCCTTAAAGCATCTTATGAGAGGCCTGATTTTCATCAGGAGGGTATTCATTACTTTCTGAAAAATCCAGCCCCTTCAAGGGGTCTCAAACCAGGTACTCAAATCTCAGTAGCATTTTTTTTTTTTTTTAAAGCCTTGGACCCTATTTCCTATCTCTGCCACTGACTTGCCTGTGTGACCTTGAACAAAGGCCTGTGTTTCTCTCTCTCTGCCTCAATACCCTTCTCTGTAAAGTAGGGGTAAGACGTTACTGCTGTTCACACGGTTCTTTGGCAGGATGATATGAGAGATTATCTAGAAGTGCAAAGCATACTTGCATTCTTTACAGTGGTATAAAGATGCAACCCATATTGTTACCCAGTCTCTCATTTTTTAGCATTTCAGCATGTCCTCCTTTCAAATGGAAGGGCAAACTAGACATACGCACCTAGGCTGTCCAGGACTGCATCATGCTACCTGAATTCCTCACTAAAGAAAAAGGAGCTGTGTGCTCTTCTGCAGGTGAAGAGTCATAAACACCCATAAAGTTTTCCCCTGTCTCCTGTCACGAGCTTTAACACTTTGCATTCCAAATACAAATGGTAAAACCACATGATGAAAACAGCAGTTCCCACACTTCATCTCCCCAGGGTTTTCCACGCAATGCACGCGTTTCTGGATGCCTCCGACACGCCATTAGGATGCAGAGTAGAGATCTGAAACCCTCAAATAAAATGCCACACGGTGAGTACTGAGTGTTGCTGTTATTCTAACACGGCTGAGGGTCAGAAATCCAGGCCCCTGTCCAGTCTAGCATCAAGACTCAATGGCCTAAGGCTTAGGAAAGCATACCTGAAGAGCAGACCATTACCTCAGCTTACTCCAATAACTATCTGGTGGCTGTACTATCCAGCTCCCCTGCACATATTCCTGCAATGTGCAGGAAAGCAGCACACATGCAAGAAAGCCTCTCTCTGCCTAGGAGTCCTTGCTATTCATGAAAAATGCATGACCCAGGCAGCGAGAACTAAAAGAGATACCAGATGTTGGATGGCTGGAGCATCCCTGATGAAACCAGCAATCAATGGCCTGGCCTCATTAAAGGAGATGCAAATGACCTCAAGCCAAGGACCCCCGACGGATATGGATTTCAGAAGGTTTGGGGTCAGATCCAACATGGGCATAATGTCAGAGTCCTCCTCCGTGAGTGCAGTCCCCGGGTTTTCCATGGTGCTGTCAAGAGGCAGCAACCAAAAATAATTCAAAAGAACCAATAAGGAAGCAAGAAGGGAGCGTTTCTGAAGAGCCCAAAGCATTGGGTCCCAGGCCTTGGTGACAAGTAGGCCAGTTGCATCACCTGTTGGGCAAGCGATGTGGTGATTCACCCCCTTCCTTACACACTGGCTTTACAGCTCCAAATCCTTCCCTCTCCTCAAGCCACTGGGACATTTGTGTTATGTTTGGCTCCCTTCCCCTCCAAAAAAAAAAAAAAAAAATCAAAAAAAATCCCCAACCTTTTTCAAAGAGGCAATCTGGAAATATTTATTGTTACTGCATCTCAAACACAAACCACAGGCCACCTCCCCATCCCTGCCCCAGCTCTACTACCTCCTTTCTCCTCTCCGGGATTCACTCCGCCAGTAGTGCAGATTTGAGGAATGAAAGTGTTTCAGTTAAGTGCACACTACACTCTGCGAGTGCCTGTACTGGGACGATGGCTTCCTTGCAAGGTACCGTGCCTGTTCCCAATCAATCCTCCCCCCACACCGAAGCCTGGACACTCTGTATTTTTAGAACACTAAATGGACACCATCTGCTGAAGTAACCGAACAAAATTGGACTCATTAAAAGTAACGTGGGAACATAATCAGATGCATTTTCTCCTCTTCTTTTCTGCAAGCGTCTTCAGAGAGTGGAGTGTCATGCATGGCTTTATGCCTAGCTCCTCTGACTCCCTAGAGACATACGAAATGCTACATTACAAAGGGAGCATTATTCACTTCCCAATAACTGTCTTCCCACATCTTGAGACAGCAAGTGCTTCCTAAGGACCAAAGCCCTATTAAATCTCCTAACTAAGACATAATTTCAAATCATAAAGTCAAGACAACAAGTAGGAACACATCAAAAAGCAGTGAGATAATACAGTGCTAGTAGGAGGACCAGCAAGCCTAGCATGGGGAAAAAACATTACAAGAGCTTGACTTGTTTAGCCCAGCAAAACAAAGATGGAGAGGGAACTTGTATTGGGCGGGGGCCCAGAGGCAAACCCAATAAAGAGAGAAAGACCTATTTAATCCCAGGACAATACCAGTCCAAGAGGAAATGGATCCAAACTAGCCACGAACAAATGGAGGCTGGAAATCAGAAGAGGGTTTCTAACTATTGGTGGAGTAAAATTCTGCATCACCTTCTGAGGAGTCATGGAGAAAACTTTGAAAATGAAGCCTGAAAAACTCTTGGAGGGGATTATACAATGAAGCTGCCTATAACAGCAGGATCTATGCTCGATGGCCCAGCAGGTCCCTGCCAGCCCTACCATGATCTGGGTGATAAGCAGTGACTGCAAAGACTGCCCCATGCCTCTCATGCAGACCTCCAGCCCTGGGTCAAAGTTTCTCAAGGGAGACTCAGATTTAGCAGGCTTCTTCCACCAGGCCCTAAAAGTCCTTTGGTTTCGGGCAGGCTGTAAAAAGCACTCCTACTACCAGGAGATATTTTGCCAGTCACACCCTCCCCCCTCTATCTTGTTTGCCCACCATGCAAAATGAAGCTGAGGCTTGAAGTGCTTCGGGATCCCTGCACGAAAGGTACCAGATAACTTCAAAGCCTGAGTGCATAGTACTAATAATCCCAGATGCTAGACCTGTACAAAAATAAGTTGTCACTTGACCTGAGACTGGGAAGCAAAAATTCTCCTGCTGCCAAAGCCCAGATGTGTGACACTGGGTCACTAGCACACATGTAAAGGCCCAAGTGAGAGGTACAGCATAGCAAAGGAGAGAGCTGGAAGTGGTGATGTGAAGTTCATTTCCTCACTGGCACGTGGGTTTGGTTTTTTTTTGTTTTGTTTTGTTTTGTTTGTTTGGTTTTTGTTTTTTTTTTTTTTTGGGGG
>NW_005841986.1:1919090-1923505 GCF_000455745.1 Alligator sinensis
TTTTTTTTTGTTTTTTTTTTTTTTTTTTTTTTTTGGGGGGGGGGGGGGGGTCCTAATCTCAGCTGCTCGTGACTCGACAGCTCTAATATTAGCACTAGGTAGTGAGTTCAGAGCGCCAGGCTGGTGTGATGCAGCTGAGGGATGTGCTGGAGGGACACCTTGTTCCCTACGGCTCACAGTTATGCCATGACCCCCACACTACTGCTGAGAGACCGACTCTGCTGCTTCACAATGATCCTCTCAAGCCTCGATAAGAAGAACGCTAGATCTCCACTCTCTTCCTGACTCCCCTGCCTCCAGGGGACCTGCCTAACTGAAAATCCACTTTTAGCCTGGATTTACAGTGAAACCGAACAGACCATAGTATTCCAGGACATGACATAATCTGCATTTTCATTTAAAACTAAATACAATTTATTCCTATCCATTAAGGTTGCAATTAGAACTGTCACAGTTAAAAATGCCTTAAGTTTACAGGCAGACTGAAAACAACGGCTATGGACAGGTGCAAAGAGCTAAAATTTAACACTCGACAGATGAACGCTGAAATGATGGGGCAGGTGCCAAGGCGCACGGTTGACAGTTCGGCGATCACAAGTTCGAGGCCATAGCAGAGGCGCTTATGGCACGACCCTGCCAACATGCAACAAATCTGTGAATTCTGCTACATACCCTGCCACAAGGACATAAAAAAGGAAGGAAAAGACTCTGAAATGTAGTGATAAATATTTAAATGACACGCATTAACTTTCCGACTGCTGGTCTTTTTAACAGAAATAAATGCGTTTATCTGTAGTTTAATAGAAATAGAAGTTAGCGCAGGAAAATATACCTGTTAAATGAGTTTATCCATCCACGGGGGACAATGAAAGATTGGTCCTTATGATTAATTTCCCAGCACTGTGCCTAGCACGGAGCCGCTTATACAAGGTCTCAAGCCACTGGATTTCTATTCCTTCTTTCGAGAGACAATTGCACAGCTCAACACATCCCCTGCAGAGACTTGGTTTCAAGTGAGGAAACCAACCCAGGTTTTTACACAATATAAATCACCTGGAGTTTTTCCTTAGACAAGGACCCAGGCTGCTGTGTTGGGCTCCAAGTCCCACCCTCGCACAAGGAGGCACATTTGGCTCTGAGGCCTGCCAACAGTAGATGCAGCTCATGAACATTGCAGCACTTTTGCCTGGGTGCCTAAACGTGGATTCAGGCACCTCACTCAAAGCCATTTGCTTTGAAAATGTTGGCCACAGTTGCACAAACCAAGTCAAAGTCTTCCCTTGAGGCATCCCTGGGCTCTAGACCAGCAGTGTGTGCAGGACACCAGCCATACTGAGAAGAAAAACCCTGGGAACGGAGCTAGTGGCCCTGAACTGAATGGGTATTCGGTGACGACAGCACTGCTGAACTGGCTCAAACCCTGGCTTCTGGTAGAAGTATGACATACTGCTCTGTTTCCTAGCAGGGAAATCTAGAGGGTTGGAAATGGGGCTGTGAAAAAGCCACTAACGCAGATTTCTGACACGCCAACAGATTAAATCGCTATTGTCACTGGGGCAGAGCCAGCCTGTGCTGGACCCAGTCCAGGAGCTTGATGTCACTGGGAGACTCGCAAGAACATCAGCAAGAAAATGTTCCCACGTCATCTTCCTCACCCCTGTGCTGACTGCTGGGTCACCAGGTCAGTGCTTAAACTAAGCGATTAACCAGCAGGACCTTGTCTTTAACCCTTTGCTCACACAGCATGCTTTTCAGCAAGAGGAGTTCGACCTATTTCCACTAAAGTTCCTGTATGTAACATCGTCAAGAGAGACGGCAGGGCAGGGACCCGGCCGGTGGAATATGCGACGACTCCTCTTTGCATTACCTGTCCTAACCTAGCTCCTCGCCAATGGAGACCAGACTTTGCTGTCTGATTTGAGACTCTCTAATTTTCACTTGCCACGTGCATCGTCTCCCTGGTCTCTACAGCTAGGAGGTGGCAAATGTGCAGGATGGCAGGGAGGGGACTTGTTTGTTCTGTATGAAGAGTATGGTAGTTTCCAGTGGTTCCTACCTAGTACAAAATTCATTCTCCATTTAGTTCACACATCAAAGATGACCATGTGAGGCCACCTCTGCCCACCCAGAACAGAGCAGGAAATTACCTACCCAACCCTTTGTCACAGGATCTTACATTTACATGGTGGTATAAGCACAGGTAATGAAAGATGGTAAATGCAGTATCTCTTCTCTGTGGGTTGCTGAAGGATTCCCTGACCAGTTTCCATCTAAAACTAAAGGAAATCTGGAGGCCGAGTTCCTCAAGCTGCTTTCTAAATACAAAATCCCCTTCACCGTGCAAAGACCTTGACTCGTATCCAATGTCTTAACAGGAAGACAGCATCTTGTGCTGTCATCAGCTGAAATATTTTTCCTCTAATGTTATGGAGAAATAATTTGCGAGCAAGTTACACATTAAAAATGAATATCAAACCAGGGACAGGGTTTCATTCACGGATGCCTCAGCTTGGACCATATTTTAAGCAAAGCATAATGCACCTGATTATACTCGCTAAGGTCAAATAACTTTTAAGGTTCCTCACCAATTAGAATCGGGCTGTATTGGAGCATATGATAAAACTAAGTGGTTTGATGAATCAATCCCAAGACAGGAATCTTCAGAGTCTTAATCCTAACTCGTGGAGAAGGGTGTTTGTACCCAAAAGCTGGCAAAGAACAATTTTTCCAGCTATTTAGTTGGTATAATAAGAGATATTACATTTACCCAAAGAACCTTGCCTGCCTATGTCCTTAGACCATCACAGCTACAACCAACACCCCCTAATCCTATCTCTGGCACAGGTGTCATGCAAATTGCTTAAAAACTCTTGCAGCCTCCATTTTCTCATGCATCAAATAACACTCAACTCCCCCTCTCCATTCCCAGGTGAGAGTTTGTGCCCCAGTACACTGAAAATGCCAGGCACCCCATTCATTATTACAGCATCCAGGAAAGCAGAATCCTTGTTTCCACATTTGTTGGTCATTTTTTGCCAGCCCTACCTCAACCGACAATTCTTGATTATTCATAAATAGCGTAAGATATGAGAAAGGAGGTTGGTTCAAGGATCCTGATTAGACATTTCCCAGTCTTCTCTGCCAGTAGTTACATGTCCGCGCTCACATGCACAATCACAAAAGAGTTTCCGTCCAGAGCTTCTGAGCTTCCTCTTTCCTGCTCCCAGGAGTTTGCTAAGAGCTTGTTTTAATCCTTTCAGGAAAACGGGCAGCTTCTTCCTGTGACCTGCCCAGAAGATAGTCAGGGGGAGGGTGGGGAAGAGGACAGAAGATGCTGCAGTTAATCTGCTGCCAGCTCTCTCTCTGGCTTCCCTGCAGGAAAATCCTTAACACGTTGTTTGTGCGCTGATAGTCCTGGCAGACTGCGGGCTTCTACTTAACCAACAGGAGCTATGCAACCTTCTCCATCTCAACCCAGGGCCAGAGCACTTGAATACATCTCTAGCTGTCTCTATTCCAAAGGTAATTAAATGAGCCCCTTTTGCTCATCTCACCTAGGACCAAGGGTGCCAAGTTGTGTCATGGACAATTTGAGGCAGCAGGAAAAAAGCTGCTCTGGGACAACCACGCCAAAGGGAGGTAGGAGATCTCAAGAACAATTAGGACCTTAAAGAGTCCTTCTGTTTTGCTTCACTCCAAATGCCCCCCCAGCAGTGCTGCAAGGAAGGATGCGGCCAGCGAAGGAAATCTGTTCCTGGCTTATAGTAGTGCTGTTTAGCACACTAAATAAATGTTTACACTGAAGGGAGAGCATCCTTCTCAGTACAGGGAATACTGAACTCGGATAAGAGCGCAACACACTGCGGGCTCAGCACTGCTTAACTGCACTTCTGTGATCTGCAAAGCCCAGTGCTGTTGGGAGGGGGATGCTGACAGAAGAACATGACCCAAGTCCAGGGTCTGAAACCCTATATTGCTGAGATGGGGTTGGTCTCCGGCCCTGTATAAAAGGTAAGTAAATCTTACCCAAGCACAGGAGCTGAATGACTTTTCCAAAGTCACCATTGCCAGCGCCTGGGGAAGACAGACTGGTTCTAATCACTACGCGATGCCCCTCTTAGAGCAGGCCAGACCCTAGATCAGGCCTTTCCAGCAGGTTCATCATTAATCAGAGAGCAAGTAATTAACTTGTGGAACTCACTGCCACAAGGTGTTGTGAAGAGTGATCATGTCATTAGGTTCAAAAGGGGACTGGACAAATTCATGCAAGATAAGTCCTTCAGTGGGTAGTAAACATAATGCTGAAGGGGTCAACCTCCACATTAGGACTTTCGAGGCCTCTGAATGCTGGAAGATGTAGGGGGAAAGGGATAGGGGATGGATCACTCTGGATAGGCCCTGCATAAATACTCTTT
>NW_005841986.1:1923536-1934832 GCF_000455745.1 Alligator sinensis
TCCCTTAGCATCAACCCTCCAGCTCTGAGAGATACAGGACACTGGGCTACATAGACTAGACAGACCAGGATGGCATCTCTTATACAAGTGAAAATGTAAATGACTGCATTTCTGGCCATGCCCAAGGCTTCAGGGTGGTTGGAGAACTATGCCTCTATTGTTCCAAGGACAACTCAGTAATTGTCTGTAATTCAGGTGGCACCACAACTCTGACCACTGCAGCATGGAAACCCTGTTTAAACAGACCTGTAGTGAGCAGCAATATGGGATTTCTCCCTAGCAAAGGGCAATGAGGATTATTTTTTTGTTAATTAGCTTCATCTCTAGGCTATAAAATCATGCTACATTTTCTCCCTGGGAGGGCAGGGAGCTTAGAGCACCAAACAGTGTAGTTAGCATGGTTTCAAGGGACAATAAAACCCTGTCCACACTGTTCAGAGAAGTAGCACCAGCTACATGCTGAAACATAGCTACTGCTAGTTTGGTTTTGAGAACAGCACACATAGGACCACACACACATTTATAGACACTTAAATGCTGTAAAATGTTTCAGTCCCTCCAGAGAAGGAAAGGTAGCAGAGGAGAGAAGCCACATGAGAAGCACTGGCTGGTCTCATACACGTGAATGGGGCCAAACTGCTTTATAGACACACAAAGAAGCACTGTTACAGTCCTGGGGACAGATCATGGGGAGCTACGGTGATTTACGCTGGTGGGACTCAGCCTTGCTTTTAAAGTAGTGTTAAAGTGATGTTGTAGTCGTGAGGGTTCATGAGAGACAAGGATTTCTTTGGGTGATATCTTTTATTGGAACAACTATGGAATTGGGATAGAGTTAAACAAACTTTTCAGCGCAAGCCATTTTTACAGAGAAGAAACATGAAATTCAGATCCAGAACGAGGTGTAGATTCTAAAACCTGCCCCCAAAATTACAACCCAGAGCTTTGGTTCAGGGCAATCTGCTCTGCAAATAGAGGAGGTCAAGCCCTGGGCACCTCACTATGGACCCGACCCCTCTTCGCCCACCAGCAAGGTTCAGCCACAGCAATGCTGATGTTCATGGATTGGCAGCGCTAGGCAGAAACCAGAGGAGAATCCCTCTGGTTGGATGACCTTCACGGTAGTCATCTTAAACCCTACCTTATCTAGCTGGCACTTCTCACCACTGCATTTAAGCATCTTCAATTTTTATTACAAAGGGCACACAGGCATCTTCTCTCTCTCTCACGATTTACAGTTTTCAAGAACAGCTGTTTTGAGTTCCTGCCCCTCTGTATGGAATGAGTGCACTTCTCTATGCCATGTTTCTTTCAAATCCAGCCTAAAAAAGTCATTTCTTCAGCACAAGAAACAAGTTTAATAGTTGCTCATAAATATTAAAGAGCAGCTGTACTGGCTGGAACCGAATGCAGCCTGCGGGTGTGTTAAACAATAGCTGTCAGGTAGTCCCGTATCTGCTTTTTGCTTAAGCAAAAAAGCTTTATATGAGCTAATATTAATAGAAAAGTTGACATGGAATTACTCAATGCAAGCAGTCTGTTTAGATACAGACCATCCCTTTACAGCCTTTGCAATCCAAATATTGTACTGTGCAGGCTCTCAACATTTCACAGCTTGATAATTGCCACAGCCTTTTTTTTTCCTGGCCTCAACGTACGAGAGGCCTCAACAGGTTGCCCACAAGACCCTTTAATGTTGGTTGCGGGTCCAGGAAGTTAAAAAGTTAAAGCTGAGGTTGACAAGGGAGGGCAGAGTGCAACTTCACCCATCACATGCTACTTATTCGGTACTGTCCGTGAGCTAGCAAAGGCTGTACTGGTCCCTCTGATCATGCACGTCTCCACTCTCTTTGCAGCTTTTTACTAGGTCCCTCATACTTCACGCTGAACCTTTCCCCTCCTCCCTCATTCACTAGCAAAACATCAACTCCCATGAGCCAATGTTGCCAGACATTTTTACACTCTCATTACTTTCAAACACACTTTCTCCAGCTTTGCTCCTCATGTTACCTGCCTGTAAGCATCCCCAAACCTATCAATTATCCTCCTCCAATCCCACCTTACGTCTCTCCTTTGCCACAACGCTTCCGAAAACCTTGCAAATTGTAAGTCTGCTGATGTGCCACACTGACCTATAGTGCCTCATTGCTGCCCTGCGGTCCCCCCGCCTGTTGGTATCCATCTCTTGCCTCTTAGACTTGCAGTAGGTACTGCGGACAATCTTTCTGTGTCTGTACAGCTCCCAGCACAATAGAGTCATGGGCCACAATAAAAGCACCAAGGTATTACAGATGCACATCAAGAAAATCACCAGATCATTTTATTTTTCAAGCTGAAAGAGCTTGAAAGGACAACCAGGCAAGCAGAAAAGAAGGAAAGGGTGAGCTGGACTGTAGATAGGGGCAGGGGTTAAAACTAGAATTTTTTATATTTGCGGATGTTCAAGGGGGCAGGATACATGCAGACGAAGCCATCTGAGATGCTTGCTAACTTGGCGAGTGGTTGGGGTTTGGTTTACTTGGGTTTTATAGCAGGGGGAAAGGGAAACGCACTTTGTTAAGTTGCAGGCTACTTGCAAATGCCCGAGACAACTGCTCTGCAGCAGCCTGATCCTCAGGCCAGTGAAGCTGCTGAGAATTTTTCCAAGGACTTCACTGGATTTTGGATCTGGCCCCAAGTGATCAAGCAACAGATAGCAGCCAATCTTGAACAGTGGGTTACTGTAGCACTCTATGCTTCATGCAATATTTACACTGTGATCCTCAAGCAAAAAGGTGTCAGTTCTAGTCACAAAAAAGCACTTGGCTATACGGTGGCAACACATCACACAGCACTGTGAAGTGCCTTCCAGTAATCCTGCTCTTCTCTTACTGCCGCTGGAAACGGTTTCCTATTGTGCTCACAGATATTGACTAAAAGGAAGTGACATAAGAGGCAGATATAAGAAAAAAAATGAAAAAGAAACTCAAAGTAGAAAGTCCAGCTGTTTCCTCCCAAATTGACTAAGTTAGAGAGCTGGTGTATGTCACTTCCTGACTCGGGTACAGTCACAATGAATCCTTCTTCCTGTTTAATCCTTATAAAACAAGAAATGGGTTTTCGGAAGAAAATGACATAACCCAAGTGCAAGCATTTTTCCTGGATGTATATTTGAACCTATCATCAGATGGCTAGCTAGCGGTTAAAGGGAAAAAAAAATTGTCCTCTGCCACAGGCTTCCTGGGTGGCCTCAGGCAAGTCCCTTATCCTTTCTAGCCTTTAGTTCTCCATCTCATGAGGTCCCTTCCAGCCCTACTTTCCTATGACTTGTAAAACAAGAGTAATCATGCTCTTCTGTGTCACCCAGGGGTGCTGCAAAGGAAAAACGCTCTGGGAGACGCTCAAATGCTACTACAGTAGGGAACATACAAGTATGTAAAGTAAGAAGATAGACAGGAGATTTGGGCTCTGTTCTTAACTCTGCCACTGACTTAGTGACCTGGGGTTACTCCATCTTCTCTCCTAGCTTTCCTCATATGCAAACGGATATCATTCATGCCTAACTCACGGCCGTGGTGCTGGGATGGAGGTGATGACATCAACCCTGCAAGCTGCTCCATGCGAGGCAGCAAGACTCCACACAGCTGCAGGGTCCAGCCCTTGCAAGATCAGCATGTGTGTGCGCTGCTTCTAAAGTCCTGGGTGACATTTCCAAAAATGCCTATATCCCACCCACGGCCCAGCAGGATTTCAGTTCACAAGTCACTTGAGTATGTTACCCCATTGCCTGTATTGACCCTTCACAGCAAGGTTTCAGTATCCCCAGCCTTCCCTGCTGTTGGTTCAGCCCTGAGCAAAGTGAAGAGCGTGTCTGCATCAGGTTTACCCAAGTAAGCCCAAGCTTCCTTGGGCTAAATTAGCATATCCAGTTTTAAACCAAATTACAATGTCTCACAGCGGGATACCCAGATTTAACTAAATCAGTGCTGCCAGTCTTAATTAACACAAAGGTTAGATTGCTAGCAGCTACCATACATCATTGTTAGGTGGGCAATATGGGAAAAATGCAGGTGTAGGCACATCCCAAGAGTACCCAATACAGGTGCAACAATCTTTAGATCATTGCCAAAAGCTTTCCAGATGAATCTGAACTGTCTGTGTGTCCAGCGGGTGATCCTTGCATCCACTGATTTATTGATTAACTGATGCAATTGTATGCTGGCCTTCCCCAAAACGGCTCAAGGCAGCTTACAGCAAGAGAAACAGAAACTTAAAAGGGCAACTAGCATAAATACAACAACAAAAAGCAGGGACCCATTAAACAACATCTCAGCCTAGCTTTGGTTGCTAACCACCTGCCCAAATAGAAAAGTCTCGCGGTGCTTCCAAAAGATGTCCAAGCACAAGCTCTGGTGGCCTGAAGAGGGAAGGAGTTTCACAGCTGAGGAGCAATGGCTGAATACGACTTCCCATGCATTTCTGCCAAACAAAAATGGTATTTGCAGGAGGATGCTCTCAGCTAACCTTAGGCATCATGATGGGGCAGTTAGGTATGTAGACCCCAGGCCATTTAGGGCTTTACAGCTCAAAATCAGCACCCTGAATTGCTCCCAGAAGGCTATTGGGAACCAGTGCAGGCACTGGAGGACTGGAGCTGGCTGCACTGCCTTTCATCATTCAAGAGCAGAGGTGGAGACACTGATGGCAGCAAGGCTGGCATGACTACACATGTGGCGTGTTAGCCTGGCTGGATGTGGTCTTGGTAGTGGAAAGGTGACCAGCACTACAGAAATAAAATTATCCTCTTCTAGAGAAATGAACCCAGCTTCACTGAAGCCACACAAGACAGCATTTCCCCCTTCTTCCTCACTGTCTAAAAGGGAAGTCCATCAAAAGCAAGGGGAAGTGATCCAGAGCTGCTTTGATCTAGACAGACCTTGCTGACCAAAGCAAAGATCTAGGTCTGCACCAGGTTCTCTGCTTCCCCTGCTTTCTCCTATGTGCAGACAGTGCAGAGAAAGGGAAAGCCCAGGACACAGAACCTGGTTCAGAGCTGACTCGGAAGCCTCTGTCCTTTTAGCCACTAAAATATGGGAAATGCTACTGACTTTTTCTAGTATCCATTTTCACCTGCTGAGCTCAAGTCTTGCAGCATAAACATCAGTGGAACATAGAAAAAGAAGCTGGAGAATGCACTGCAAAAGTGTCCACTTCAGAAGGGAGATGGCTTAAACCAAAGGTGTCAAACTCACATCCCAAGCCAGATCCAAACTGCAGGGCTCCTCTGCAGTGGCACCAGTGGTGGTAGGACAAGTGGCCACTGCCACAGCAGTGGTGGCAGGGCTCTATCCTTACAACTCTCACTCACTCTACTGACATGTCAACCACTTCTCCCTGAAATACACCCCCACCTCCATAACCCGCTGGCACCCCAGCAGGCTGGAAGGAGCAACTCCGCAACCTGGATCTAGGTCACGGGCCATAAGTTCCACCACCCTGGCCCCTGGAAAGTCCTACGAGTTACAAAGACCTGGCTCTGTCCCCTTCCCCCAGTGCGGTTCTGCATCCACCTTGGCTGTGAGTTTTGCCCATGTGGCAATATGCTGTGCAGAGGATGAGGAGATCATAAAGCAGGCAGCAAACATACTGGCTCCCCTCTGAGCACCCAACCAAAAAGTCATTTGGATAAAATGAATGAGGCACCACACTGGGAAAATGGAGGGCAAAGCCATATGCAGGGGCAAGAATCATCAGTTCTAATGGATACACTACCAATGATTAAATCAAGTAAAGTAGGGAATCCCTCTCTATTTAATGTGAGATTCCTTTCCAAGAAGCAGCTTGGTAAAAGTGGCTTTGTGGGGTGCCAAGCTGGTGGACATCCCCTTTGCTCTAGAGCAGCATTACCATTTTCTATAAAGAAAAGGCAGCTCTTTGCCAGTTCCAACTCCTCACAGGCTAGAGTAAGACGAAACCCTTTTTTTTCAACCGCGAACTCCAGCAACAAGGGCACAACTTTCCCTCATTTATATGGCAGCACTGGGAGCTGAGTTAACAATCAACTGATATGTTGGTCACCTTTCCCCCATCCCTGCAACTCTGCAAGGCTAATAGGAGCAACCACTCGAGTCCTATGATTTACACGGACTGTATTCTTCACGCGCTCCCGCAGTGGACAGCTTTGCATCCATCTTAGGTGCGAACCTTGGGGATGTGTTGTAAAAGAGATGAAATCATGGAGCAGACAGCTAGGTTTTTTTGGATGTCTGCCATCCCCCAGCCAAAAAAACCCCCTGAGACTGATGAGTACGGTATGAGTTTGGGCAACTGAAGGGACTGAACACACACAAAGGCCAACGGTGGTGCAATGTTATTCATAGTCACATTGTCAGGCCTTGCTCACTCTTTACAGCACATGGCTTCATGGCACAAACTCACTGTTTGACACTGACATTGACTCCTCTTTTCCCCCAGAAGGGCAATTCATGTGCTGAATATCAAAAGTAGAGCCACTTAGTTCCTTGCCGCTAATTATCGCATGCAATGGCTGGGTATCCTGTTCAGACAGCCTGGTGGAAGTGGTTAGCAGCTACTATTTACAGGAATTTGTGCAATATCTATAGTGAGTCATATAGAAATCACATTAGGAAATAATTGGTTTGGAAAGGAACGATGGGTAATGTAAATTCGAGCTATGTTGCTGACTCAAACCCTCCAACTCAAATGCTTTAGGTTCCAAAGGACGGTTTTATCAGCTCATTATAGGGATGCACATGTTTACCTTTGCCAACATGGTATATCACCTAATGCTCTAACCAAGACCAATTTTAAACAGGAAACTAAGAGATGCTGTAAGAAGAAACCTGGCTTGGTACACACATCCCTGCCCTTGGGATATCACCTTGAGCACTCAGAGACCACCGTGACCACCCCAGTATAAATGCTCAGAAAGATAATGTATATTATATAGATATGATATATAGGCATCGTATATTATATGATTCATAGATGTTAGGGTCGGAAGGGACCTCAATAGATCATCAAGTCCGACCCCCTGCATAGGCGGGAAAGAGTGCTGGGTCTAGATGACCCCAGCTAGATGCTTATCTAACCTCCTCTTGAAGACCCCCAGGGCAGGGGAGAGCACCACCTCCCTTGGGAGCCCGTTCCAGACCTTGGCCACTCTAACCGTGAAGAAGTTCTTCCTAATGTCTAGTCTAAATCTGCTCTCTGCTAGCTTGTGGCCGTTATTTGATATATAAAGATAATGTATAATACCAGTGCACACCTGTCATTTGCAGATGAGAAAGTGGCTAGTTGGTTTGGCTAATCAACCAAACCATTAATTTGAGAGTATGGTCTGTGAAGCCATTAATTTGAGGGCACAGGGAAGTACCAAAACTATAAATGAATGAAGTGTTCAAGTCCTTGTCTCTTATATGATCAAAATGATCCTGCAACTGTGGGGAGAGGCAGCAGTGTCCTTTTCTGCTTCCTCACATCCAACCTAAAAGAAGGCTGGATGGTCTTATTTCTTTATAAACCAATAAGTGTCTATTTCTTGCCTTTAACTAATAAGTCATAGGAATTCAAGTCTTGTCTGCCTGGGAAGACTCTGCTAATTGGAGACCTATGGTAATTACATTGGTGTCAAGACTGACATTCAAATAATTGAGAAAAGGGGCTTTTGAAGCATTGAAAAAAACTTGATAGGGAGGTTGTCTGAATTTGGCTACCAGCTATTTCCCTTCAAATAATTAACTAAAACTTGGAATCTTTAACCAAGATGCCCTCAGCCAAACAGCCGCATCATATCTGTGCACACAGCATATGCACTCCATGACCCCCTTGGGACCTCCAGCAAAACCAGACTTGGTTTTCCTGATGCTGTTCACATATGGGGGCAGGAGGGGGGCTGGGGGAAGCATAGGAACAAAGCAAGCAGATATTTATTTAAATAGTAAAAGCCCTTTATAAACAAGCTCAAAATGAATATCCCGACCTCTAGATCTTGAAGTGAAAGAGCACAAATAAAGCAACTAAGAGCCAGAGCTGCATGAATACAAATAACAACTTATATTAGTGGTCCAATCCCACTGCAAACATATGCGAGTACTTATTTGTTTCCATCTCCCTCTCTCACACTGCCACTTCCAGGGCCAGCAGGACTCCCATAGGCATGTCAACTGCTGACAGACAGGGGAGAGGACTTTATAATCTCATTCCTCTAAAGGAGCTCTGCTGTTCATAAGGCAGCAACCAGTAAAGATCTGCATGGGTTAAGACTGAACAAAGCACTGGACCTATCCAAATCGGACCACTCTGGGCACAGCAGAAAAGTGGATGTTTGCTGTAGAATCTATTCAAGGCAGGAAAGCAAAGGTGGGACCACAGCTCAAAAAACTACAGGTTAAATCCGCTCCTCTAACGGAAGAAGAGACTTGGCATTATCATTTCATATTTGCATTACTGTAGCACCCAGGCTTCCTAGTCATGGACAGGGGTGACACTACACAAGCAGAATAAGTGGCAACAGGATAGAGTACAAAGGCACTCAAAGAACAACCCCAGTCCTTCTGACCACAAAAATACTCTGGGTTAAACCTACAGAAACTGGAAGGAAGCCAGCTGCATAGAAAGCTGTATTAAAAGAGTGCATGCAGGGTGGGGTAGAGGTTGACAAACAGGAGGGGTCCCCCCAGAACCACTTGCATTTGAGACAGACACACAGATTTTAACAACTCATGTGTCTGGGCTCACTGAAGAAACACAGAGAAGGCTTGGCAGGTAGGTGAAGAGGGAACAGACTTTGTTTCAAACTGGAAAAAATAATATTCTCTGACATCTTTCACACAGGTATCATTTTAGTTCAGCGCAAAACTAATTCCTCTGCAGTTTGTTTCAGGGAGCAAGCAGCAATTGCTGGACTTGCACGCTCCTTTGTAAGTGCCCAGGACTAGGCAGAATGACGAGAGACCTCTACATAAGCAACACAGTCCCTATCACTAGACGGCTGCCAATGCTGGTATGAGACATTATCAGGTCTGGCCCAGGTCCCAGAACCATTACACAGAAGCTGGAGACCTTTTTTCAACTGAAGCAAGAGGGAGATGAAAGGTTATCGCTTCCACCCTGAATACAAACACAGAGCACCTCGCTCGGGAAACCGGCATCTCCAAGCAGCACACTGCCCTCTAGCCTTGAACGGGGTTAAAAGCCGGTTCTGCTCAGACAGACCAGCGGGTGCTGTGGAGCGAACACCATAAGTGACTTCATCACTTGGGTCAAGCACTTCAACCCTGACTAGGTCCAACAGCACTTGGGCTCACAGCTGGTGGGAGCATGGCCAACCACAGCTTCAGGCAAGCTGTTCAGGATGCCATGGATAATTCTCCCTGGGGTTTTCCTCTGCTCTCTGAGAAGCAGCAGTGGGATGATTCATCTTCTATACGACATGAAGACTGTGGGTGATCTGACTTGCGTGATTGTACTGACATGTGTGCTGGTTTTGAGAAGGGAACAAACGCGACTCTCCAGCTTTAATCCCGTGTTGAAAAAGCCTCATCTGGGGGATGCAAAACTCAAGAACTCTTGGTTCAGAAGTGATACCTTTTATTAGACCAACTAGGAAATCACAAAAAAAACCCCAACTGTCTGAGGGACGCGTGTTTGACAGACGTGGGGCAGAAAGGTGCCTGGTCTCTGTGGCCGGCCATCAGCACCTTTAGGCAAAGCTCCCAGCCAAGATCTGTTAGCACGGGTGGCTGGGAGGTTTGCAGATCCCCCTGTCTCATGTTTCTCCGTTTGGCAGCGAGGTGTGAAGGAGGAAGGTGAAGCAGAGATGAAAGGAGCCATCCTAGAACCTAATCTTGATGGTCTGGCAAGTCAGCCTCTCCAAGCACCAAAGGAAATTTAAAAGAGCAAGGAGCAAAAGGCTCATTTGATGCCTCTGCACCTCCTCCTTGACTAATCCCGCTAACCTACAGCAGCTGCGTCCTGCTCTGCTCCCCACTGGAGCAGAGGAAGCATTGCACGGTTTTGGCCAGGCGGCTGCACTGGAAACAGGGCGGTTAAGGGACCCTTCGCACACCGACTTGGATCTCTGCTGAGCAAACAGGGCAAATCCACCTTAACACAAATCCACATTTAAAAGAAGAAAAGAATAGAACAACAAAGCAATCCATTCGAGTAGAGGAGGGGAATTGCAAGGGGGGGGGGCAGGAAAGAGAATTACAGCAAAACCTTCAAGCTGAGCTCTCATACAGAGACCACCACCCCCGCCTCCAGCTTGGGAACAGATCAAGTCCGGTCCCACTCCACCTTTTGAGGGGGTCACCCCCACTGAGCAGCTCTTTCCAGGTCTCTTCAGCACTCACACAGCCCCTGCTATTGTACGATCTGAGCAGCTTCAGTGTTTTTATTCTCACAGCTTTGAGGGGGGAGAGAAACGCTTGCCACATTTCATCCACGGGGAGGTTACAGGGCTTCACGAGGTCACGCAGGAAATCGAATCCAGAGGTCTAGCGCGTCCCGGGCTAGGATGCCAGTCACCAGCTCTCTCTCTATCTCTGCTGGTTGCTGAAGGCAAATTTCACTTTGCTTCAGCTACCTACTAAAGAACATGACCTGTATTTGGAGAACCCCTGCCAAATTTAGAAAACCAAAATCAGAGCGAGAGGTGGAACGGGCTCTTCTGACAAGCACCTTGCTTGCACACGGGCAGAGACTAGAGCTTCCAGTCTGCTGCCCTCTGCCCTGAAGAGCAGATGGGGAAGAGGCGACCCCCCCCCCAGCGCTGTTCAAGATGCATTTATGGGGAAGGGGGAAGGGAGGGGGTCTAAGCCATCAGTTTTGCAAACCCCACCGTTACTTCACTGTCATAATAGGGAGGGGGGATCAAAACCACCCCAGATTCCCATGCCAGAAAAGCAGCAAAGGCGAGTGCTGCTGTAGGGGGCTGATGAGGGCACACAGAGACCTGCGCCAGCTGAGATGGTCTTACTGGCTGCTCCGGGGCAGGCTGCAAACAGACCTTTAGGGATGTGGCAGGGAGCAGGGGAGCGAAGGGGTGACCGGGGTGGCAGGTCCTGGGTACTCACGTAGTGCTTGGAGGGGTTCCTCCTTTTCTCCACGTCCACCACATGCACGTCCAGCACGCTGTAGGCCAGCATCTTCGGCCGGGCCCCCGGGAGGGCAAGGGGGGAAGCTGGCTCCTGCCTGGGGAAGGGAAGGGAAGGGGGCGCCGGGCTCCCCCAGCTCGCCGGCTCCCCGCCCTTCGCGGCGGCGGTGGGAGTCTCCGGGAGCCGCCTGCCCCGCT
>NW_005841986.1:1934991-1944290 GCF_000455745.1 Alligator sinensis
AGCCCCGCCTGCCCGCCCGCCCGGGGAGGGCTGCTCCCGCTCCCGCTCCCGCTCCGCTTCCTGGACCCTGCTCTGTCCGCTCTGCTTTCTGCTCCCTGCCTGATCTGCTGCTCCACTATCTGCTCCCCACACTGTGCCTCCGGTGCGGTGTGCTGCCCTGCTTTCTGCTCCCGGCCCCCATCTGCTTCTCCGCCTTCTGCTCCCTGCCCCAGGCCTGATCTACTGTTGTACTTCCCGCATCCTGACCTGTGCTCTTGGCCCCACCTGCCGCTTTGCTTTCTGCTCCCTGCCCCATCTACTCTTCCACTTTCTACTCCCTGCCGGGTCTGTTGCTCTTATTTCTGCTCTATGCCTTGTGTTCCCTGCCTGGTTTATTGTTCTGCTTCCCGCTGCTCCCCTATGTGCCAGGAGGCCGCCCCATACCACTTGCAGCTCCCCCAGCATCCCCACCCCACCTGCCTGCTGCTGAGCCACACTCCCTAGGGAGCAGTTGGCCACACCTGCCCCAATGCCTCAGCTGAGACCTGGGCCCCACTGCCTTACACCCTTTGCACATCCATAGCAGGGGACAAGTCACTGCAAGCCAACATTTGAAAGACGCTAAACTTTAAGTAGCTACTAAAGGAGACAACACACCCCTCCCTGTGTCAGAGGGAGCAGGCCAGCTGCAGCAGAGATGAAGCATGGGTTTCTATGGAAGTGCTCAGCAGTTGCCTAAAGGAAATGCAAACCTCTAGAGCGCTTGGTTCAGAGACGATACCTTTTATTAGGCCAGCTAAGAAATCGCAAAAAAAAAAAAAAAAAAAAAAATCATTTTCTGTTCTTTCTTAGTTGGTCTAATAAAAGGTATCGTCTCTGAACCAAGCGCTCTAGAGGTTTGCATTTCTTTTCATCTCAGACCAACACAGCTACCAAATACATCCCTGAAACACAAAAGTTGCCTAAGGCTTTTACAAACTCCACCCTGACCGGCTTCCCCAGGATTATACAGGAAACCTGTGGGAGAGCAGAGGGCTGAGCTGAGCTCCCAACTCCCCATCAAAACCTACAAGCACAAGATCATCTTCCCTCCCCCAGACGTGAGAGACATCGGCCACAGGCTGACCTTCTGGACAGGTTTAGTTGATTCGGCTATAAGATGTGGGGGAGAGGATGCCTGCTGTTTTTACAGGATGGGCTTTAAGAAAGCTGGTTATGGAAGAATCTAACATACTTTTCCCTCCAGTCACATTTCAAAAGCACTAGAAATTTCAGATCTCTTTTATTCAAGAGTACTTTTCTCCTTTGCATATGATTACTTTGGAGTCACTCACCGCTGAAAAAGAAATACGCCAGAAGCTTCCAGATGAACTTTATAAAGTTCAGCAGCTCAATGCCAAAATGTATTAAAGTTAATAGAGGTTTCTAAACCTTACACCTACACTCACTGACACCACAGAAATATTCACCAGCAGATCTTTCCAAACCCGGTAAATTTACAGGGACACTGGCAATTAACCCACACAACTTGCAGCTGTCAGGGCCAAGGAAGTTTCCCAACAAAAACAGAGGGGACAAAAATCTCTTAACAAAAGAGACAGTTATTTATCAACTCTCTGGTGAAAACTTTGTGCAGAAGGCATGCTTTTAATAATGCCTTTTTAATATTAGAGCTTAAATAATGTATTAGAACATAAAAATTATGAAGCCATACATTTAAAATCTTTGAAAGTCAAAGTTGAAAGCTATAGTTCAGAAGCAAGGAGATTCATAGATTCCCACAAACACCTAGTCACATAATCTATCACGGGACACAGCGACAGTCACAGCAGACCAGCCCTTGGCTGCGGTCAAATAGAAAGCAGGTGGGACATTCGACCCTCAGATCAGAGGGTAGCCTATATAACACCTTCTCTTTTACACTCTACAGAAGACAAGTGACCTTGAGATACAAGGTTTGGGCTTTTTATAAGATGGTTATTTGGGATTCTAGTAGACAGAGGCCACTATCCAAAATGGGTTGCGATTGTTCTTGGTGCCTAAGGAAGTCCATGCTCTGAATATCTTTCAGTGTCAGGTGGGTGTCAAGAAGCAAAGAGAGGCCACTGGGCTGCTGGACTCCAGCAAGAATCCAAATACTGCAATGACTGTGCAACTGGCTAGGTACCAGAGCTAAAGGGCTCATCTGGGTTTTGCCTGCCCCTGGAGCACTAGGTTTCAGCATGGGCCTAAGAGCCTAATGGTGTATACTTGCTAATGCCATGTGCGACCTGGGGCTGCCACCAGATCCAAGTCCTAAAGCAAATCTTGGGCCTATATGTGCCCAAGAGAGATCAATACACAGCACAGGAATACAAGGGAAAGGCAGGCTTCCAGACTATCATTTTGCTTGCACTTTGCCAAAGGGGCTTGTCTTTCTCTCCCTCTTTGCTGCACTCACCCTTACCTCCTTTTAAGACTCCCCATCTCTAGTCTTCATTGCTCTGCACAGGGCATGCAAAGCAATTATTTATATTAGAGACCATTTCTGTTTAGGCTTGCCAAGGAGCCCCTGGTGCGCATAGCAAGCAAAGAACATTCTTCTATGAACATGGAAATATTAAAATATTCCATTGATAAAAATATGCCTGACCTGGCTCATCTTTTCAGTGCTAGACAATTTATTTTATAGGGTACATTTATCACAACAAGCCAAGACCGATTCCTCACTAAAGCGAATCAATTTTTTTTTTTTCCAAAACAGACTTTGTTTTGAAAATGTCTTGTTTTCAACAAAAAAATCTTAGGTGTCATCCTATGGTTTATCAACATTATTTTGTTGGGGGAAACAAACCAACAAAATATCATTGCCCAATCAATTTTATCCCTAATCAGCGTATTCTTTGCCACTGCTACTTTGGATTTCCTCTCTCTACGGCTTTCTTTCTAGCTCTCCCAAATGGCATTTTGTTTCTGGTTTAAGCAAGCATTGGCAAGTTTAGGGCTGAGTTTTCAAAACACTGGGGCTCATGTCTGCTGCTTCTTCCTCTTGCTAACCCATCCTCAGGACTCCCACACCATCAATGTCATCTGCTTCTCTGCTTTAGCCCTCTTACCCCTGCACTATCCTTCATTGCCACAATGGATAACAGTCTTTTACCACCCTGCACATGCTTCCCCCACTGCAAGGTCAGACCAGCAATGGCATGACTCTGGCTCATTTTCCCCTTTCCCTGCTCATTTTTTACAGTTATCACAGTTTTTCCCTGCTTGTTTGCTGTATCTATCTATATGAACGGAGGGGGCGGGGGCTGTTTTAAACTGTGTGACTATAGCACATAGCACTATGGGAACTTGATCACTGGTTATCCTAATGCTATCACTGGTTATCCTAATGCTGCTGTAGTATAAAGATAATCAAAAACTAGCTCACAGATGCAGAACTCACTCTCCTTAACCAACAGGTATGCTGCCTTACCATTAAGAGACATATGACAAGCAGTTTCCATAATCAGACAGCAGCTGGGAAGGTGCCCACCTAACCTATATACTGAAGACCCCTAGCCAGGTGGCACTGGAACAGTGGGAAAAGAAGTTATAGAGTAAGTGCCAAACAACCCCAAACTGAATAAACTGCACCTGCATTGCTTGCCTAGGGCCACCCAAAAACATGCACCTGAGGCCAAAGCAGCATGATGTTTGGGAAGAGACTGTGTCACCCACGTAGGGAGTTTTTCTTTCATTACAGAACTCCGGTCACTGATGCTTTTGTAAGAATCTTGGTTTGCAAATAACTTGCATATCCTTATTTTAAAAAAAGAACTGAAAGCTAGGAAGTGTGAACAGAGTACTTTCCAGGCTTAAACACTATAGCAAAATAAGAAAATAACTCAATTTTTAGAAGATGATTATTATTAAGCCAGTCTTATGGTATTTCAGGAGTGAACTCAGGTTTTTTTAAACCTTTGGGGATGGCAAGACTGGGCAAAGGAGCTGGATCCCAGCAAAAGCAGGAAGCAGCTCCCCCAGGTACCCTTACTAGCAACGGGCAACTGAGGCACAAATCTCAACTGTCCTGGCTTCTAGAGGTGGATTATGGAAATAACTATGATTCCGGCACAGTTTGGGCCTCAGGTTCCTAGAGCTCCCAAGTATTAAAAGCAAAAGATACCAGGACATTGACCACTTTGGCCACTCATGACTGCTGAAGTAATTACTGTCCGAGACACCCATCATCCCAGCCTTCACTGTCTATTCCAAACTGGAAGTCGACAGGTTCGCAACACTTGAGATCACATCAGGATGAGATTTCTGCTGGGGTTCTGGACTTAGGTTTGCAGCCACATGATCTGGGATTAACACACAACTGGTCCCTCTCCAATTCAAATCAATGAGTAAAACTGAAGTCCCTAATATGAGGTGGGGATAAAGAGAGTATTACAAAATACACCACATTCCCATCTCATTTAATAGCTCTGCAAGCCGGGTGTTTGAGTGAATTGGTTACTTCATTGACCAAACAAATTACATTAGCATCACAGAGGACGAGGGTCAGCAATTCAGATTGGGCTCCAATTATAACTAGCTTCTGTGATCGGATTTTAGCTTTCCATGATGGTCTAAGAAATGGAGCATGTTTTGCTTCTTCATATTTGAAGAGAATGTTGTGGTGCTGGCAGATTTAGAATTAGGCATTTGACTTTTAAATTGAAAACAGTTGCCCAGGACATCAGTGAGAAAATAAATAGAGGACAGATATTTTTCTGTTACACTAGAACTTAATTTTCAATTCCCCTTATTGCACACTTTATACCTTATCCATTTCAATAATGGTGAGCTTAATTCTAATAGCAATGATAACACAACAGTGCATCTTAAGGATTTTCCCTGACTTTTCCTGTTTGTCAAAGCTGATACCTGTCACCCAACACTGGCATTAACTCTGAACCTAAAGATGCACAGGAATGGAGGGAGGGATGGACAGAGCTCCTCATAGGGTTGGCAAGGTTTTTTGGGTAGATGTGAAACCTTTTATGAGACCAACTGAGTAGTTGGAACAAAGTTCTTTGCAAGTTTTTGGGCACAGATACCCTTTTTCAGGCTTGTGCCCAAAAGCTTGCAAAGAACTTGGTTCCAACTACTCAGTTGGTCTCATAAAAGATATCACATCTACCCAATGAACCTTGCCTGCCTATGTCCTTAGGCATGGCTACAACCAAAAATCCTCATAGGGTTAGCACTTTCGGGAAAAGTTTCAGTGCTGTGCACAGCAGATTAGCCACACGACACAGGATTAGCAACAGGAGTTGCATGCATAATCTGCCAGGCATGATGCTAGAAATATACTCCTTAGGGTTTTTGGCTCTGATGTGCAATAGCACAACAACACAGAGCCTTTGTTATTCTCCCATCTCAGCTACTGTATTTATAAACCACAACTTCTTTTAAGCAGCCCTTTTAAGGACTGCATTCTGTGTGGTTCTTCCACGTTGTTACAAAAGGTCCTTCCATGTGCATGACAAAGTAGCAGTAGCAGAGACTGTTATTCCAGTCTCAAGTTCTGAAATACAAAGCAAAACTCGCATCTCAGCCCATGTCTCTGGGGAAATTACCTAACGCCAAACCAAGACTCATGGTGGGGATAAAATAAAGCCCAGCTGAAGTGCCAAAAAGAAACCAAGCATTTCATGAGTCCTGGGTGGAAAGCCCATGAAGAGCCATAATTCCCACTGCTACACCCATACTATACCAGCATGCCTCCAACAGTCTCTCCACCAAAGACTTCTGCTTTAGCAGCATACAGTGGTACCAGCACATCTGCTTAATACAGTAACCATTCTCCCTTCTTGCAGTGTAAGTGGTCTTTCAATGCCATGCAGACTTTACTTACAGTAAAACGGAATCACTTCACCCTTCTTATTTAAATGATAGATGAAGATTTTTATAAAGTAGCAGCCTCTGAGCTTAACCTCAGCACTATTTCAGCAATTTTCCAACCCTCATGTACGTCGTTTTTATTATACTGGGAACCTAGATATTTTAGACTTTAATAAATGCAGGTGTCCCTTTGGGATAACCGTAGCAAACTGCGTATCAATTTTCTTCTAAGCACACCCTGTCATCTTCCATGGTTATCAAAATGTTGTGGCTATCTAGCAGCATGGTATAAAGATTCTTCTCCTCCTCAGATATTAGCAAGATCCATCAGGATTCAAGGGGCTGCAGCTAAATACAATAATCAGGGGTTTGAGGGTCAGGGCTTACTCATTTTATTCCACTAAGTGCTCTGTCACCAACTCACTGTTTGACATCAGGCAAATCACTTCACCTCTCTGGGCCTCATCCACCACAATCTGCACAACAAGGATGATTATGCTGATCCCTTCCGTAAAGGATTTTGAAATCAACTGATGAACACGGTTATATATAAAGCATAGGCATTTTACAACAGAAATGCACCTAAGTCAACATTATCCTCTGCCCTGTATTATTTTCCCATTTTGGCTCTGTACACACACATGCACCTTAGTTCTTCTTTCTTAATTGTCTTAAATTCTCAGTACATTTTTCTTTAAACCTATAGGATCGACACTAACATCCAAGGCAACTATCACATGGATTAGAATAGGTCCTCCCAAAATTAATTCACAAAAATCAAGTAAGTAGGATTTATCAAAACAAGGCATGGTTCAGATAATGTACATTGTGTTATTAATATAGTAGTAGCAGTACAAAATTCAAAAGTCCCTCTGGTTCTGTTAGTATTTGATGCAGAGAGGGCCTTTCAGTGTTTCTTGGAGGTACCTTTTGTATTTTACAAAAGATGGGCTCTTTTAACGAATTCATAAGGTGGATACAGGTGCTATATGCAAATTCTACTTGAAGAGCTGTGACCAATAGTATGTTATTGTAGCCATTGCAAAAAAGTAGGGAAAGCAGGTGTGCCATTATCCACCCTTCTATTTGATTTAGCACTGGAACCACTGGCCACATCTATAAGGAATAAGCATAATATAAAAGGCATTCGCAGATAAGGAATACAAGATCCTGCTGTATGCAGATGATGCACTAATACTTCTGTCACAGCCAGAGACACCAGTCCCTGCCCTCCTGTCATTCATCAGTTTTAGCAATCTATCTGGTTATAAAATTAACTGGACTAACTTGAGACACTTGGACTAAGTACATATCTCACAAAAGATGTTTAGCAAGTGGCAGTTTCAGTGGCAATCGCAACACAGTTCATCTGGATATTAAAGCATGTATCTGCAAGTGAGATTAATGTGAAGCAATAAACTCTGGAGCTGTTTGAGCCAGTGTAAACTGATCCCAGGCACAGCGTCAATACGCGTGCCTAGGATGGCAGTGATTTGAGCTGGGGCAGGGCCCCCGGCTGGCTGGGCTGACCAGGCACAATTTATGCCCATGGTCAACATCTACACATGCATTTCAGCACAGTAAATTACTCCACTGTAAGATCACTGTCTCTGACAGTACTATTTTACAGTGCAGTTAATTAATTTACCGTGCCCCAATACTGGCACATGCGTAAATGGTGATTTACTGCAGAGCTGATTACTCTACTCTGCAGTAATGTAGATGCACCCAAAATATCCAAGAATATTGATGTTATTGTCTGCCAAAACTTTCAGAAGCTTCTTGATGTTATATTAAAGGGTACAAACAAATGGAGCAGTTTGGCAATATCCTTACAGGGGCAGTTTAATATGTTAAAAATGAGTGTTTTACTTTGCCTAATTTACCATAATCTACACATTGTTAATCCCCCAATCTATTTTGTTAAAATCAACTGAATGTTCAACAGGTTTCGGGGGGAGAGGGGGGAGGATAAAAGGGCTTGGCTTTCATCAAAACATGCAACTACCAGTCAAAATGGGTCGTTTTTATCTTCCAAACCTTCAACAATATCACAGTGCCTACTTAGTCAATCAGGCTATGAACTGGATCACTGATATAACTTGTGACTCTCCTGTATAGGTGGAATTGAACAAGCACTTATTTCCCATTCCATTATCTACCATCATAAGATCTATTTATCACTGTTTTTCTAAGTCTCTAATTCCTACCACTTTCACAGATTGAAAACATTTTCCATCTTGGGAAAATTTGGTAGACTCACTGAAGTTTCATCCATTGTTACATTGTAAAGTTTCTACTTGGGGCAACCCCTTTTTGAAGTCTTACAAGTTGATGTGGAGAATGTGGATGGAGAAGGGTATTGAACAACTGCTAGTAGGAAATCATACTGTGTTCTGAATTAGGTAATGACTCTGACCTTCTGAAAACAACTGAGTCACAATATATGCACTGCATCAAGTATTAAAAAACAGCTTGGATCTCAGGTTTTACGCATAGCAAATACTCCAGATACACCCTTTTTGCCTTGAAATCTGGCATCTGTTCCTCTTCCCCAGTCTGTGCCATCGCTCTATGAATATATAATGCCACATAATCCAGATGACAGAATCCCAGTGGAAATCAGTAATTCACAGTATTCGAACAATTAATCTTAGACTTAATTTTATGCAAAAAAAAGAACATTTTTTGTCTGCACTGGGCTCCCACTAAACATAAAAAAAAATATATACTGCCAGTAGGTACATGCTGGAGATGTGATGCATTGCAGACAATGCTTGGTCATGTGTTTTGTTCATGCCTTATTACCAATTATTTTTTAAAAGAAATTATAACTAAAGTTAACATGATTTTGAACAAAGTGATGATATCTTTAACAAATGTATATATTCTTGGGTATCTCCCTAAGGATTCAAACTGAATCCTTCCCAGATTGCACTCTTACAGTGGATCTTATTAGTGACATGCAGGATTATATTACTGCTTTGGAAGAGTAGGTTTCCTCCAAAGGCCAAATTTGGTACAGTGAGAGAGCACAGCTGGCATTTGTGAAGAGTTACGTTTAGCAGGCTTAATAGCTCTGAAAAATATAATGCCATTTGGAAAGAATTCTTAGATTATTTTGGTTTAAAATATTAGTATTTACACCTTCTTTTCTTCTTCTGTCCTGTCCTCTTCCCCTCCTCCTCATTTTTCTTTTCTTTTCCCTTTTATTACTTATTGCGACAGACATGTATGGAGCTTATCTTTGATATATAATTGAGATTAAATATTTATTTCTGATTTTAGTATTGTGTTGTTTTCAAAAGTCAACTAAAAAGCCTGTCTGATTTCTCCCTTTTAATTCACACTTTAACGTGACCTCTAGCAGTAATCGTTTCTCCCTCTGTCCTGAGGAAGGTTGAATATCTTAGTTTTCCATGCCTAATATATTAAAAAATTTGGGGTGGGGTCGGGGAGGGAAA
>NW_005841986.1:1944321-1960411 GCF_000455745.1 Alligator sinensis
ACAGTAACGTTTATCTTTTAATACCTTATGAATTACATAATTTCCTTGTGGAAATTATGGCATATTTTAAAATCATATCACATACATAACCAGAAAGAATAATCCAAAGATCTAGGGGTCAACACCAAGGGAGCTCATCTTTCCCCAGCCACATTCTGGAGGCAATCATCTTTAGACAAAGGCCAGGTGAAATTGCCATCAGTCATAGGTTTCTCTAGAAGAGCTCACCTTTACTTCCCAGATGAGGATCTCGAGCCGACTCAAGTCTCAGTGTATGTCAGCAACTACACTGTGTGGCTATACACAAATAAATACGTTCTGCTTCCCACATGAATTGGTTTTTTCATTTCCCTCTAGAATTAGGGTTAATGCTACTCCTGGGCCAGAATTTGCCATGCACTGAGAGAGACCATTGGAAAAATGGAATTCCCTGCAGGGTAGAGAGCACCAAATTGTAGGAGACTTGTTTCTTAAGGGTGGGGGGGGAACAAAACAAGCCCATTCAAAACCAATGGAAATCTTATGGAAAGCAAAGTACTAGACTCTCTCCAGCAGAGCCAGTTATAGGTGTACTTTCTAGCTTGAAACAGTGCCGTTGACTGACAATGTGCCTGGTTTATTTAATTCACGCATACCGACACCAGTCATATGTTAAACCACAACTTTGTGGCTATTGGGATACAACCCAAAGACTTTCCAAACTGCAGGCCTCTGACCTAAGAACTATGTGCAGTCCTGGTTCCCACACCCCATTTCTCCAGCAGAATACAATCAAACTAGAAAAGATACAGAAAATGGCAAAGACTATCAGAAATATGGAATTGCTTCCAGACAAGGAGAGTGAAAAGGCTAAGAATTTCTTATCTTGGTAAAGACAAGATTGAGAGGGGATATGATAGAAAACAATGAACTCATGAATGGTGTGGACAAAGCAATTAGGGGAGAATTATCCACTATGTCTCATAAGAACTGGATACATTTATGGAGGACAGGTTCATCAGCGGCTCGTACACCCAACAGCCTAGTGTATAACCTCAGACTTGTGACATCCCTAAATCTATGATGGTCAGTGAGTGGATGACTCCATGCATTCCCTTATGTTTTTTCTCTAAAGCATCCACCACTTCCAAAATATCAGAGAAAAGATGCCAGAGCACATGGACATTTGGTCTGACTCCATATGGCAGTTCCTACATTCAATTCCTTGTAGAAGGACCCTTCTCTGCTGGCATGTCAGTAGCAAGCAGTAGGAGACACATATGTTGTGGATCACGTATCAATTATATCAAAAGTGAGCATATCAAAAGTGACTACAGGGCTCTGGGTGCAAGGGTGGGGGGGTCTGGGGCTCAGGTTGTGTTCTTGTCGATCTTTCCGGCCAAGAGAAAGGGCCTGGGCAGAAGCAGGTGCATCCTGCGGATCAACACCTGGCTGCGCAGGTGCTGTCACCAGCAGGGCTTCAGCTTCTTCAGCCATGAAGAAGAAGGATTTCTGGGAAAAGGTGGGATCCACCTGATGAAGAGAGGGAAGAGTGTCTTTGCAAACAGGCTTGCTAACCTAGAAGGCTTTAAACCAGGTTTGCCAGGGGATGGAGACCAAAGCCCTGAGGTAAGTGGAGAAGCGGGAGACCTGGAGGAAGAGCAAGCAGGAGGGGGCAACAGGAGAGGTGTTTTCGTATTTCCTGAGACAGGAGGACAATCAACTAGTTACCTCAGGTGCCTGTACACAAATGCATGGAGCCCGGGAAACAAGCAGGAAGAATTGGAAGTCCTCGCACAGTCCAGGAACTGTGACGTGACTGGAATAACAGAAACGTGGTGGGAGCTCACAGGACTGAAGCACTGTCATGGATGGGCACAAACTGCTCAGGAAGGACAGGCAGGGGAGAGGAGGAGGAGGAGGAGGAGTTGCACTTTATATAAAAGAGCCGTACGATTGCTCAGAGCTCCTCTATGAAGCTGGAGAGAGGCCTGTTGAGAGTCTCTGGGTTGGGGTCAGAGGGGAAAGCAACAAGGGTATCATGGTGGTGGGTGTCCGCTATTATAAACCACCAGCCCAGGAGGAAGTGGTGGATGAGGCTTTCTTCAAACAGCTAAGGGAAGTTTCCCGATCACAGGCCCTGGTCTTCACGGGAAACTTCAATTACCCCGACATCTGCTGGGAGGGCAATACGGCAGTGCGCAGGCAATCCAGGACAGTTTGGGGAGTGCCGGGGACAACATCCTGGTGCAAGCCAACTAAAGGCCGTGCTCTTCTTGATCTGCTGCTCACAAACAGGGAAGAATTGGCAGGGGATGTAGACATGGATGGCAACTTGGGCAGCAGCGACCACAAGATGATTGAGTTCAGGATCCTGAGCAGAGGAAGGATGGAGAGCAGCAGAGGAAGGACCCTGGATTTCAGAAAAGCAGACTTTGACTCACTCAGGGAACTCATGGGCAGGATCCCCTGGGAAGCCAGGCTGAGGGGGGCAGGAGTCCAGGAGAGCTGGCTGTACTTTAAGGAAGTCTTACTGAGAGTGCAGGAACAAACCATCCTGATACGCAGAAAGACTAGCAAGTGTGGCAGAAGACCAGCTTGGCTTAGCAGGGAACTCTTTAGTAAACTAAATCACAAAAAGGAAGCTTATAAGAAGTGGAAACTTGGAGAAATAACTAGGGAAGAATATAACAGCATTGCTGAGGCATGCAGGGATAAAGTCAGGAGGGCCAAAGTGCAACTGGAGTTCCAGCTAGCAAAGGATGTGAATGGGGAACAAGAAGGGTTTCTACAGTATGTCAGTGGCAAGAGGATCAGGAAAAGTGTGGGTCCCTTACTGAACGGGGGAGGCAACCTTGTGACAGAAGGTGAAGCACACAACACCTGCTATCTGTTTTGAAACAGATGCCTGAAGCACTGTTAGTCACTGGTTTGAAATGAGTCCGTGACAACAGCTCAGAAAGTGTTTTTGTCAAGACCTGTATTTCTGATCACTTCTTCCCTTAGAAGGATCCAGTAGCAACTCCCCTTCCCATCAATTCACCCTCCTAAAGTGTTTGTCCTGGGCCAGGATTTTGCTCCAGGCACTGAGCATACACTTTCTGTCACACACACGTGCACATGCAGACTCCAAGATCTTTCAGGCAAGATTTAAGGTCAAGGGATGACAGATGGGCACAGACAGGAAGGTGAACACAAGGGAAACAGAGGGAGTACTAGTCAGCAAGCTAGCCAGTCATCTTGGCACAGCCACTGCCTAACCATCAAGTGTTTTGTAGGCAACACAACCAAGCAAAACTCACACCTAAGCCAGGGACAACATTATGCTGTTAGCCTGAGGTGCCTAATTTTGGTGGAAAGGGAATAACTCAATCCTGAACACCTCTTCTGTCTCCCTCTGACCTTCTGTGATCAAGAAATGTCCATTTCAGACTCGCCTGCCTGTCATTTTGGCAGAATCCCTATCAGAAAGGGTTGCAAACCTCACAACTCAGTAAGGTGCTTCCACATAGAACTAAATCTGTAAAGGTTAGTGTAATACAGCCAAAGTCACAGATGAAGTAACCACACACAAAGGCTGCATCAGGGCTTCCCTCCCTGCTTTCTTTTTCGCATCATGTTCTTTCAAACAGGAGGGCAAAAAAAATAGCTACCCCGCTTTTCATAGACATTAGACATTAGGGCTGGAAGGGACCTCAGAAGATCATCGAGTCCAGCCCCCGATTCATCTAAGCACGTGGATGGGCTCAGTCCCACAACCCATGCCAGGGTTTGGAAGAACTAGAAAAGATGAAGTAGTTCTTGCAGGTCTGCTATAAAGGTTCCTCACAGCAGCCTGTGGGTATATTGATACTATGGTCACAGCAGTGTACTGGAGACGTACCACAGCTAGACTCAGCTTGGGATGCACCCTCTCTGTCCCTTGAAAAACTAGCCAAATATTCAGGTGATTAAGCCTGCCCTGAGCTCCAGGCTGTAACTAGATTGGCTGCTGCTTCTGTTTTAAGTCATTTCGGGTGTGCCTACGCAGCCCTGCAGCACAGACCTACCCTGAGTGAGCTGGCATCATGCTATAGCTCTAATTCCTTGGTGGAGAGTGCCCATTCTTCCAATAAAAATAACAGAAGCAGGCTGGAACAAGAGTTGGCTACAAGTGTATTCAGGGCTTGTTGTGCCAACTTAATTGGCATCATGCTGTTTAGTGCTTCTATGTTTGCAGAGAGTTATTCCTTGGGGTTATTTTTTCTGCTAGCAAATTCCTTTGCTCTTGGCTGTATCTTTATTTTGCTAGTCAATATGAGCATGTTAGCCTGGGCTCGTCTCAACCTGTACGCTACAGTTATTAGGCCAGTACAGTCCACGCTACACACTAGTTATATGCAGGACTGTACCACTGCCCATTAAGCTGCCTCCCATTTTAAGGCTCCATCTGAGGTTTACAATTTTGTCAGATTTTAACCATTTTGACAGGAATCTCCTACGGTGCACACCTTCCTGAGGCTGACTTCTCTTAGAAGGTTTCCAACAAAACAGGTCAGCCATTTCTAAAATAAAACCTGGGGGACAGTGGAGGAAGGAAATATTTTTTTCCATGTTAAATACTAATGCCCTTCAGGACACTCGTGTCTCCAGACTTTGGGATATGGAACTGAAATTGGGTTGGGGCTGTGGTGGAGAGGGTGGCCTTTGTTATCCTCACAAAAGCCTGCCCAAGTTATAAGTATTTGATGGTGAGGGAGAAGGTGTGGTTGCATATGCCCAGACTTGCTAGAGTGCTGTTACTAAAGTGTCTCTGATGAGCAGGCTCCAGGTCTGCCGTACCAGGTTCTGAGCATGGCATTACGGTGCTGCTGCAGGCCAGGCCGGTGCTAGGTACAAGACTTTAGAGCAGGGTGCCTGACTCTCCACTACTCTGTGACCCCTGACACTCAGGCACACACGAGGAGCAAGCTCTGAGATTTAAATGCAGAAGGGCTGAGGAGCCACCACAATAGTGTGGCTGGAGTAGATCAGGATAAGGAGCATGGAGTTAGCCTTGCTGGGACTGGAAGCTGGCAGAGAGATACCGGGGAGCGTCACTTCTCCAGGCAGGAAACAAACGTCAACCAGATGTGAACAGCGTGTAGTTTAAATACAGAAGATGACAGCACTGGAGTGGGAGGTAAGGGCCGACTAGGGCACAGGAAGGCAGTCTTTGTGGTTCATGCTAAGTTAGGGGTTTACTAGAGAAGCCAGGGTCAAAGCCAAGCATGAGTCCAAGCTCCAGACTTTTCAGCAAAGGGTCAAGACAGGGTCATGATCAGAACAAGCAGTAAACCCAGCTTGGGAAATCCAAGGCAGCAAGGAGATGTAACCAGAGTTGGAGCAGAAAGGCCACAAGCAGCAGCACCTGCAGGAAGTGGGAAGGTTTTACAGCCTTTCGATCAGGGGCTCTGTCCCATTGGTCTGCCCAAGCCATCTGGCCCCCCACTGGAGACACCGTGGGAGGGCCCAGGCTGAGCTGGGACTGGCCTTTGGCCTGGTGGCGCTGTGGCCTGGGCTTCTGCCTGTAAGTGCCAAATGTCTGGGTTCAAACCCCAGGGGTCCTGACAAGGGGAAACAGGATATTTCCTGATGCCACAGGATAAGTTTCTCTTTGATTGTTAACAGGTAGGTTGCCAGTATTATTTCCACCATATTTCTCTCTCCTACCCAATTAAGAATAATTTTCCCAGGGGTCAGCCCTGGGGCTGGTTTTCTTCAATATCTTCATCAGTGACCTGAATGATGGGATGGAGGGAACCCTCAGCAAGTCTGCAGATGACATCAAGCTGGGGAGAGTAGCAGATAGGTTGGAGGGTAAAGCTAGGATTCAAAGAGATCTCCACAAATTGGAGGACTGGACCAAAAGAAATCTCATGAGATTCAATAAGGATAAGTGCAATGTCTTGGAGTCTAGATGAAACTCCCTGGGCAGCAGCTCTGCAGAAAAGGACCTGGGACTGACAGTGGACAAGAAGCTGAAAAGGAGCCAGCAGTGTGCCCTTGTTGCCAAGAAGGATACCAGCATATTGGGCTGCCTTGGTAGGAGTGTGGTTAGCAGATGAAGGGAGCTGATTATTTATTCGGCACTGATGAGGCCACATCTGGAATTCAGTGTCCAGTTTTGGGCCCCCCACTGCAGAAAGGGTGTAGACAAACTGGAGAGTGTCCAGCAGAGAACAACAAAAATGGTTTGGTGCACAACTTCTGAGGAGAGGCTGAGGAAACTAGGCTGATTTAGTCTGGAGAAGAGAAGAGCGAGGGGGGATTTGATAGCAGCCTTCACCTCCCTGCAGGGGCGCTGCAAAGAGGATGGAGCTGGGCTGTTCTCAGTGGGGGCAGATACAGGACAAGGAGCAATGGGCTCAGGCTTCAGCAAGGGAAGTTGAGGTTGGATATTAGGAAAATCTCTCTCACCAGGAGGGTAGTAAAGCACTGGAACAGGTTATCCAGAAAGGGTGTGGCATCTCCATCCTTGGAGGTTTTTAAAACCCAGGTAGACAAAGCCTTGCCTGGAATGATGCAGTTGGGACTGGTCCTGTTTTGAGCAGGGGGTTGGACTAGATGTGACCTCTTGAGGACACTTCCGACCCTCACTTTCTATGATTTTATGAGTTTCTTGTACCCTAGCACCTAACACACATCACACTTCCTTTTTCTATCACAACTACCAGCCAAGGATTTCAAGCTTTAGTGTAAAACATCAATAAAAATCAGATCTTACAACCACTCCGCAATGGAAAAGGCCTATTTTTCCTTATTTTATAGAAAGGAAAATTGAGGCTTTATCTGCAACAAAGCCTAAAAGATAACCCTGATTTCCTAGCCCCTCATCCTGTGTTTAGCTACAAGACCATCCTTCCTTTCGACATTTTTGGCAGGTTGAGTGTGGACAGAATCTGACAATAAAACTTTGGGGTTGATATCCTTCTTTTGTAAAATGGAATTTCCTGTATTTTTGTTCAAATCCTGTCTCCTTCATAGAAAGCTTTATCCCTTATTTTCATAGGCAGATTAAATAGCCACTGACCCTAAACTCAAGGCCAAGCTAGCAGAGTGCCAGTCCTTTTGCTCCCTGCTGGCTTACTCTGCAAGAACAGCCTAACTCTAGTTCCAGGGAATGCCCTTCTGCCTGACCAGGGACTAGAGGTTTAGGGGCACACAGCATCATCCTTTGTTTCCCTCCAGAAAGGTGGTCAACTTCAATTTCCATAGAGTCAACAGCAGAGGACTCTTCCCCACTTTTTAATTTTAGTTCCCAGGCACCAATTTCCATGGAAACAGACCACTCCGAGACAAGGTAAAAATGCTGACTGTTTTAAAAATCCATTTCACTTACCTGACATAACTGTTGCTATGGAAACAAACTGGCCATCTAGCTTTGCCCCAGCAGGAATTCCTGCTCGTCAATTCTACTTCAAACTGCTTCATTCAAAGGTCCTAAATGGGTTATTAATAGTTATATGTAACCTAACCTGGTTTTTATTAAAGAAAAGTAACAAAAAGCATTTTCGTTAAACTCCTTCCAGTTATTAGGCCTGCTCCAAACTTAAGGTTTCCCTGTATGGTTATTTTTGTTAGAGGAGCAGATTTTTTTTTTAAATCTAGTTATACCAATAAAAGTCCTGAGGTAGGCAAAGTCAGACCTGTAATAACGTGACTTTTACCTGGACAATACATGCGACTGTAACCCAGTGTAGAGACACTCAGACCAGGAGGTAAATTAACCAATGTTAAGCATGTTCCATGATGCTCTGGCTAGACTGGGCACATCTACACGTGCATTAACATGCTTTAGATAATGCACATCAAATCTGGTACCCCCACGGTGAGGTAGAAAGAAAATGCATACTAGCCTGTCTTAATGTGCATTAACTAAAGAGCACGGGGCACTTATACATGTACTCTGGCGGTGGGTGGGAGTGACGCTTTAATTAGAGCGGCGCTGAGAGCCACTCTAATTAAAGCACCATTGCACCTTGTGTATCAGCATCTCTGCGCTTCAAAATGGTGGTGGAGGTGCTTGAACAAGCTTTAGTTCAACCACCTTTGTTGCCATTTTGAAGCATGGGGATGCTCACGTGGGAGGGTGCTGGAGCATGGTAATTACCACGCTCCAGCAGACACGATTAATCGAGTCCGCTCCAACGCACTATAATTGCAGTGCATTGGAGCAGCCTCCACATCCGTGTACAGGCACCCATGGTTTTTATGTGACGTTTAATGAGCATTAGCTATTTTAATTACCATTCATTAAATATCACTTTTTTAGTGATGCTTTAATGCACATTAAAATAGGCTAACGTGCATTAAAGCACACGTGTCGACGCACCCACTGTTATCAGTATCCCAAGCCAGCTCATTTAAAGCCATGAAAGTGGAGCCAGTGGGACAGCCTTCCATCTTCAGCACCCTCTGTGCAAAAATGAAATTTATTTCCTACCTATGGGGACTTTTTACCATCTTGTACCATCTATACTTTTCCCAGAGCCTGACAAAGGGACTTTGATCCCGAAAGCTTGCAGAAAAGGACAATTTTCTTATGATTTCCCATTTGGTCTAATAAAAGGTATCATTTTGGAACCAAGAGTTCTAGTTTTTTACGTCTTCTTGTCTCAGACCAACACGTCTACCAAGTACACCCCTAAGTCAGCCCACTAACTCGTATAAAAATTATGAATGACCCCAGCAGGATTTTCCATGAGTTAAGTAACTTGCTCTAAGGACGTACCCTTTTGCTTCCATTAGACTGACCAAGGGAATGATTTACAAACACAGTGCACCAATACATGCTGCTAAACCAGGTTCTAGTAACTGGATCTTCCAAATCTTACCTGCTTTTCTTTGAAGAGACCCTTCCAGCCCACCTTCAGGGGTTTGTTACTAATACCCAAATTGCACAAGAAATGAATGGGGGATCATAAAGACTTGAAGACAGTGCCTGTGCTCACACAAGATACAGCTCAAAAAATAGGCACTTGGGCTTCCAGGCAACCTCTCCCTGAGATCAGGCATTTCAGAAGTCAAGGCAAGAGATAATCAAAGGCCCAGATGTTGATCACAAGTGCACAACTAATGCAGTACACAAAGCTTCCCCATCCTATGCCCAACACAAGCTGCATTGGTACAGTTAGCATAATAAATTCCTTTCACGAGGTTCAAGTTTATTTTAAAATCAAGGCTCAACTTGAAGCAAATCCAGACAAGCTCTCTCCCCTCTCAGGAAGAGATAGCTGGTGATTAGCATGTGATGCACCTGTCATGAAGGAGTAGATGGAATCCAACCACTTTCCCCCAAAACTCTCCCCCACACATGCCCAACACATTTCTCCTAGGACAACAGCAATTGAATTGTTAACAGTAGATGGGGCTGAAACGGACTATAAGCTATGAACTAAATATCCCTAACCATCTCTCAGCTTTTAAAACAGAGCAACTTTTTTAGAGCACTATAATTAAACCTGATTTTTTCTCCTACTTTATTGACTCACAACCTGTCACACTGTGCTTCCGAGAGTCAGACATTCTTATACGAGAAAGTATCAAAACTATCCAGAGGACTTTATTAGCCTTCCTCTTGCATCTCTTCCTAAGCAAGCACATCTTTTTGCACCTGTCTGGACACATGCCGATTGAGCTCTGGGGAAGGGGTATATAATGCTGACTGACAAATGGAAAGAATACTAGGAATAGCTGCTGGAAAACTGGTTGTCAGACCCCACAGTAGATAGGGAAGCAACAGATGAAGGAGTGAGTCATACATAGCTTTATACTCAGGACAGATGCACCGTCTCTGCCTTTAAGGCTAAGTTTGAATGCAAATGCCACATATTTCGTCATGCTTGTTGGTTCACTTATATCCTACTTGAGCTATGTCTTGGAATGAAGTCTATAATGTAACATCAAGCTGCAGACATAATACGCACACTGCCTACTTGGCCTTCTCTCTTTATATATGTGATTTATTTTGGTCTGCTTTGATTATCCTTATAGGGCAGGGGTGGGCAAAATGTGGCCCAGGGGCCAGATGCACTTCTCCTTGTATGCTTGCGTCTCAACTCCTGCTTCTTGGCAAAGTGATTATGGGGTCAAATTCTGTCCAGAGCCCAAACAGACAGTCTATATCTTGTTTTCTTCCCTTAGAAAGCTGTGTAGCGCCTTTCCATAGTGCTGACAATTTCACTGTTGCTCTCCAACAGTTCCAGGACACGATGCATCACCTCCTGTGTCAGATAAGGGCTGTAGCTTTGCCGAACAGAATCCAGGACATGGAGGAAGTGGCAACCGTTTTCAGCATCTGCAGAAACAGAGCAAAATGCAGAAGCCAAAGGGTGGAAGGCACCAAGTGAGGTTTCCAGTTGTTTCAGATCAGCGATCAGGTAGGCTGACTGGATAAAAGGCTAGAGCAGAGACTGGGAAATATAGAAGGAAGAGGATCAAGGGTCTGAGTTTACAATACTGACACTGGCAAAGATTCCCACTTCATTGGGAAATCTCAGCATCAAAGCTAAAAAAAAAAATCATCATGAGAGCATGAGCGAGTTTTAGCAACAAGGCTACTGGAGAAGAAAACAAGCTTAGATATATGAGGACACATTTTAATGGTCTTGATGGTTATAGGGTCCTCACAGTCCCTCTCCAGTCCCTACAGCTCTCACTCACTCTGCTGAGAAGAGAGCAAGGGAAACTGGGCTGAGCTCGAAGCACCTAAGGAGCGCTATTTAGACAAACCAATGCAACTAAACTAGTAGTGATTCTTTACCCAATGCTGACATCTTCTGGCCAAACATTTGCAGTTCATCAATTCTGTATGTTCAAAGCATGGACCCCTATAGCAACTGCTTCAGGAGGTTACAAAACTCTAGTCTTGGGGGCTGCTACTTGCGCATTGCAAAGAGAGGGGCACAGAAATACTTTGCACCCATAAAGCTGCAAGAGAAACTCAGAATTTTAACAGCCGACATCCAAAACCTAAAAAATTCCAAGGAGTGGCATTCACTGTCCTGCTTCCTAAGGCAAAACCTGCACGATGCCTGATTAAATTGTCATAAACAGGGGTTCCTCTCATATGGACCACGGAACAATGATGGGAATAAATCCCCCTTCCCAAGCTGCCAAGGGCTGCAGTAGTATGGAAAGCTGCTACATACTTCTCCTGCAAGAAAGATTTGGCTGATTTAGCAGTGTCATCGGAGCCACGCCCAGAACACCTTCCCAGCTCACTCTCCCAGATGCCTAATGAAATGAAGAAAGTGTCCTACAACAGAGTAGGTTTCTCCTGATGTGCTAATGGAAAAAAGCATGAAAAGGGGAGCAAGAGTTCATATTCATGCATAAGGGATATATTTGGTAGCAGTGTTGGTCGGAGACAAAAAGAAATGCAAAACTCTAAAACTCTTGGTTCAGAGATGATTCCTTTTATCAGACCAACTAAGAAATTGAAAAGAAAAAATCTTTCTTTGCAAGCTTTCAGGCCCACACACCCTTCTTTAATTTTTATCTTTAATTTTCCCTAAGCCTGAGGAAGGGCATGTGGGCCTGAAATCTTGCAAAGAGAGATAATTTTTTTGTAATTTTTTAGTTGGTCTAATAAAAGGAGTCATCTCTGAACCAAGAGTTTTAGAGTTTTCCAACCATTCACGCATAAACACAAACAAAAGCACAAGGTTCTCCTGTGAGCTCAGTGGCCACAAAAAAGGCCAAAGCTGGAGTGCAGAGGAACTACAGCCCCCAAAACAGCAGGGGCTGTGCCCATTTTCCCCAATTCCAGAAGATCTAGAGTCTGCTGCTGGGACAAGTCATCCTTTTAAGCACAAGAAACAGAGTTGTGAAGGTGACTATTGTGTGGCTGCTCTGAGCAGTCAGCTCATGGTTCCTACACAAAGGTGCTATTTTAGATAGTGTGATGCAGTGCCATATAGAGCATTAACTACTGGTATGTTGAATTGGCCCCAACTTTCTATGGGGAATCAGTGCAGTGAGTAGAACAAAGGAGTAACCTGCCCTTGGTGGCTGGTGCTATAAATTAGATGGGTTATTGCAATCTACATCATGTAGGGGCTTGCTTTAAAAAAAGGCTGAAGTTCCCATGTAGACAGTGGGAGCAACCTAGTCTATAAATCAGACAGACATGTATCACAGTGACCCAGGTCACCATCCAACAGGAGGGAACACAGCCTTTATGCTATGCAGACAGATGATAGCATTTTTGGCAACTGTTGGTACCTATGTGTGCAGAATCACCGCGTAGCCCAGAAACATGGCTAGGCTACTCCCTCCCTTGACCATTTGAGGACAAACTGCATCCGTAGCAGCAGATGATACAATGGCAGCATGCCCATCAAAAAAGAAAAAAAAAAAGAAAAAGTCTCCTCTTCCTTCTTGAGTTCAGTTTTTCTTTACATGCTGTTGTCAGGCAGGTGAGACGAGCAGCTATTACAGTAGTACTCTCTCATGATCAGAACTAAGAAGTATACAGCTATCAGTCATTTGCCCAGTGTTGACATTTGATAGACCAGGGGTGGGAAAAATATGGCCCATGGACCAGATCTGGCCCACCAAGGGATTTTATCTGGTTTGTGGCAGGTCTGTGCCCTGCATGGCCCAGGCACAGGGGGAAGCCCAGGCTGTGGTACATGAGGTTAGTATTGCTGCCTCCAGGCGCATGGTGGGGTGAGGGTGGCACAGTAGCCAGACTCTATTCTCAGCTACTACTGCCAGTCCACCCTGCATCCATCACTGGGACCACTGAAAGGGGAGGGTAGGTGGATAGAGTCTCCCAGGACCTGAGCAGGCAGCAGCATGGAACCGGCACCCGTTTGCAGAACGTGCAGGGAGTAGATCACGGCTTTGCCCTGGGCCCTGGCCCTGTGCTGTCACCACCCCATGTTCCCTGACCCCACTCACCTGTCCCACTCCTCATGCACCCGCAGACCCATCCCATCTGCCTGGCCAAGCACATCCTGCCCACGGGAGTCCCAGAATGTTCTCCATGGAGACCCTGCCTGCCCGTCCTCTCCATCCAGAAGCCCAGCAGTGGGTATGGGGTGGACTGGCAGCAGCAGCCAGGCAGAGGCTCCAGCCACTGTCCCACCCTGTCGCATGCTTGGGGGTGACAGGACTGGCCACACGTGCCATGACCTAGGCTGCTCCCCACAGCTGGGATGGGTGGGGCCAAGAGACCCACTGAAGACCAGATAAAATCCCTTGGCCGGCAGCCAGATCCAGCATGCAGGCCATATTTTACCCACCCCTAATGTAGATGCTGACTACCTGGCTGATAAAACACAACCTTGGTCTTCAATTGAGCATACAGGTACAGTAGAGAAGACTAGGGGATCAACCAGTTTCTCTTGGCCAGACCTCCATTTTGTAACTCCTTCCCCAAACAAGCTCTGACAACTCTCTCACTGTGTTTAAGTCCATGCCAAGCTGGCCTCTCAAAGAGTCTTTGTTGCAGACTGAATCATATGGGATTAGAATTAATTATGTGGACCAAGACTATATTCCAGCAAGTCTCACAGCACCTCAGTTAATCATGTTCTAGAATTTGCATATTATCATATGCATTTGTTAGCTTCAGGCAAATGGTTTATGATTTATCATTCATCACTTACAAACTAACCAACCAAGACAATTTGCCTTTCAAGTTTGCAGAAAGGTAACCTTACCTGACTGGATAGAGGAAAGTTCCCAATGTTTATAGTTCTCGAACTCACAAAATATGATCTTTCTTCTGAGGCATTAAACTCTAATAATTAGAGACTTCAAGTCACCTCACTCAAAATCTACTCCCAGCAGAATCCAAAGATGTTTGTCTGGTTAACCACTTTGCCCCTAGAGGGCACCCGAGAGCCGGTATCAGGTACCCTAAAGGTACATCATGTCAAACACTGAACCCCAAGTTATTTTAGTACATAGCTACTTTCTGTGGCTATTTCTGATCCAATTTCCAATAGAATGCCAGCCCTTCTGATTTATTACATGACTTTTTTTTTTTGTTACTGTCAGTGACTGTATTATCCAAACAATCCCAGCAAAAACCATCAGTGATGGAAGCGGGATCTGAAAATCGGGGGTGCCCTTTACAATAAAAACAGTGTGTGAAGCTTTTGTATCAAAAAAGTTAGCCTATAATACAACAGTTTATTCCACATAACTCAAGAAAACAAATCCACCGTCTTTCTTAAACCCAGCCACCAAGCATTTTCCAGCTGTAAACTCATCAGCTCTGACACTAAGCTGAAGCCTGGTCTATATAAACCGTTTGGCTGAAGCTAACAAATGCATATGATAATATGTATTATCATATGGGGGTCGGACTCGATGATCTATTGAGGTCCCTTCCGACCCTAACATCTATGAATCTATGAATATAGAGATGACTGACTTCCAAGGAAAATGCAAGCATTTCAGCCCTCCTGTGTACTCTGCCCCAGAAGTAGCTGCATTTCACTAATGAGTGAACAAGTGATCCCACTGTCACATGCTGGCAAAGGCTACAGCAATGTACTTTCACTATAAGGTGAGATGCTGAAAGTCAAATCCAAGCCACTGCTGTGACCAAGACAGATGCAGCTCATTATTTTAGAACCACACATGACAATTGCTAAGAAGTAGATTTAGTTAGCTTACACTTCAGTTTTTTCCTCAGGGCTACATAAAGCCCTTACAGAGTAGTGACCCTCAACCAGGGTGCCACAGCAGCCTGGGCTGCAGGGAGATCCCTGCAAGGGTGTTGCAGGGTGCCATGCAATATTAGTGCTGATAGGGGTCCAAACATGATTCACATGATAAACCCACAGATTCCAAGTAGGAATCCATATAGTGCCCTGCTGTGGCCCAAGTTCTTTGCAACAAAAAAACTGCTCTAATATATTTTTATAGTAAAAAAAAATAAGTGAAAATGAAGAGCTGGCATTTTCCGAGGGGTCTCAAGTCTATTGAGGAGTGCCTTGCGTCTAAAAAGGTTGAGAACCACTGATATAGAGGATGGCTCAGCTATACATCCCTTGGAATTTAGCCACTGACTTCAGTGGAGACAAGGTCTTCACTTTATAGGCATAGGTGGGACTTAATTTGTGTCTATGACTAAGGCACAAGAGTCACTTTTGCTCACAGCATTTCTATGATCAATCTTTCAAGAAGACATCTCACTCCATTCTGCCACTATTGTGCTGTTTTCCTTCCTCAGACCCAGCTGGCAAGGTTTGCTATTTATTTAGTGACCACCCGCTAGCAGCTGACCTAACCCTGTTAGATTCTGTTCCTTCCAAAATGTAAATCCTCCACTGGAGCCAGGCCCAAGACTCGTTTTTTTCAATGGCTGTTCACTTAAAATTGAAGACTCATACTGCCTACCTAACATGCCTACCAGTCTCAGCTCTGGGCCTGCTCTGCACCCAGGTGTCTAGCTACAGAACAAAGCATGAAAAAGAGATAGGCATAAACTTGGAAGTAAAAAGGAAATGAAAGCTGTAATCCAGAGGCAGGCGGAGATAGAGTTGCCTGTGAGGCACCAGTGCTTGGTTAGAGACCTGACCATCTGAATACTCACGCCTGGGTTTTTGGCAGTCTGCTTTGATGATGTCAGTAGTCACTCGATGTAGTTCCTTGTCATGGTCAGTCACCTGGAAGACACAAGAGAAAGCAGGGATTCACAGCTGCCTACTGCACAACATGCACATTGTCACAAGCAGATCATTAAAAATCCTATGCCAAGCTAACATGACCAAGGCACACCTTTGTGCTTGTGCTACACTAAGAAAAAAAATGACAGTAAACATTATCTTAGGGCTAACTAAACAGCATGAATAATTTAGAGGAATGATATATGAGCATCAGTCACAAAGGAGAGGGAGGGATACAGTGCATGTATGCAGAGTGATCAAAGGCACTGCTGGAAATCCCATGGAGAACAGGCATTGTGCTGCCACTCCCAGCTCCAACTATATTAAACCCAACTGAGAGTGGTACCCTTTACATTCACACAACGAGGCAGCCCCTGAGGACCACTAGAGTGTTAGCTTGCGTCTCCTTTCTGCTAGCATGCAGGGTGGTCTCTGAGCAGCTGGGGCCACACACTAAGTGT
>NW_005841986.1:1960442-1980562 GCF_000455745.1 Alligator sinensis
AAGGAGTATGGAGTTGATTGCCACTGGCCACCAGACAGAGGCAGCAGCTGTACAGCTAATGCTCTCACAAATGTACACGCACACACACACACACAACAGTACACCTACTGCAGCTGCACTGGTGATGAGCACCTATGATGCTTCCTGAGCATACAGATTGACCCTATTAAACCAACCTTCCCCTTTTGAAACTATCTTGCCGCTTCTGGGGCTACACTACACAGCCACACTCCAGAGTGCTTCCTGCTGGTAGTACAATCATAGCATCCAGCTACACATCTTCCCAAGCACAGCTTCACAGGCAGATCCAAGGGGGGTGCACACACATCCCACTTTGATTCCCAGTCCACCAAAAGATTAAAACCAACTGCCTGGCAGTGGCAGCAACATTTCTAGTCAGGCAGTGCTGGGGGGGGGGGGGGGATCACTTCACTTCATAGCTCATTAACACCTGATCCCGTCTAAATGCTTCATCCCACGGGTGTTAACGACCCTCTCGTCTCTGATGTTCCACCAGTCAAATTATTGTTTGTTCTCCATTCTCCTGTCTCTTAGTTGCTCCTGGTAATAAACCTCCTATTTCACAGCCCTGCAGACTGTTTTCAACTCATCCCAATGAAGTTACATTTGTTTTTGCTTCAATCTTAAACTGAATAATATAGCCCTAGGCCCATAGCATATTAGTAAACCTTCTAGTTTCTTTTTAACTGGAGAAAAAGGTGTCATTTTGTATGTGATGATGCACCTTGCCATCTGCACCCCCCGTTTCAAAGTTCTAGATCCACCCATGTGCAGCTCATTTCCTTACGTGATACAAGTCTCTGGAACATTTTGATTTCAGGAAAATGACACCTTTGTTCTGCAGCACCTTTATTGCTTCCTTGAATGCACTGTGAATCAGCTTGGAGCGGGGTTCGTTTTCTGAATCCACCTGGGTGAGAGAAAGGAACATGGAAAGTGTAAAATCCAGGCCTTACTGAAGTCAGCTTAACAGGGGCCAGGATTTCACCCAGTATTAAGACAGATATTTTCGTCAGGTCAAAAATGCACAGATCACCTCATTAAAATCTCAGGCTTGTAGGAAGTAGGAGACGCTCAAGTCTTTGCTGTTATGAAAAGAAACGCCCCAGTCACTTACTGCCTCCCTTATATTTTCTGAAATGGCTGCCACATAGAGGCCTCTTTCTTCTTTTCAAATGATGCAACTCACATGACTGCTCTACAGCTTACAGAGTATTTGATTATTTGGCTAATTAGAAATATACACTTAAAAAGGGGAGGCAGCTCAGATTGAATGTCTTTACCTGATCCAAGAGCTGCAGCCAGGGCTGAGGGAAGCAATATTACAAGAGAGGGAAACACTGATTACATGAGAGGAAAATGAAGGGAGAAAGATGCCTAAAAAAACCAGGGCTCTGGGAGGAAAAATTGGAAGGTGTGAAGGAAGTAAAAACATAATTTTTAAAGGGAAGTTTGGGAAAAGGGGTCTGCCTTGGAGAAAAGTGACCCAAGAGCAAAAAGAGGTAAGCGAGGAGGATCCTGTGGAGTGAAAGGCATGAGCATGGAGGGGTGTGTGCTGCACATGCAAGGAAGTATAGGTACGACTTAGGAAAAAAGGGGGAAGAAGGGAAAGGCATGAAGCAAGAAAGCCAGGAAAAGCAGGGCAAAGCTAAGCTGGAATGAAATGGAAGGTAACAAATAGCAGAGGAAGAAGTTAAGGTAAGGGTTGCATGGGTTGGTGAGGGCAAGATCATGACCTAATCTTCTCCACTCATTCCATGCTACCTCACACCCTACCCTCTCACTCTAGCCCCCTCTTTTTTACTCCCTGGCTGCTGGGAGCACCAGCTTTGGTGCTGCAATTTCCTCTTTGGAGAGCAGGGCAAAGCAAGCGCCTCTCAATAGTGACTCTTCTGGCCAACCGAGGAAGCACCTGGAGCACCTTGTGTGTGCAAAATCAATGGATACAGGTTGTAGCCATATTGATCTACAGGCAAAAGGACTCAGAACTCATGACAGAGGTGATCTCTTTTATTAAACCAACTAGATAGTTGCAAAAAAATATACATTTTTTTTTTTTTATTTGCAAACTTCTGGCACACTCACTCTAGGTGAATTTTCATTTCCACCAAGGAGAAATGTTACAATCTTTGCATTCTCCTATGCCTGAGGAAGGTTGAATGTGCCCAAAAGTTTGCAAATGAAAATAGTTTTTGCAAATATCTAATTGGTTTAATAAAAGATATCCCCTGCCACAAGTTCTGAAATCAATGGAGGGATTTGTGAGGTAAATGGGAAAGGCCTGGGCAAATATTAGGGTTCTCACAGGAAAACACAGCCTGCTCTGAGATGCCAAAGAGCCCTTGCCCTCCTCCTAGCGCAAATGTTGGCATAAACCTCCAGCGAGAGGAAAAACTGCTGGCAGAGCCGTTACTGCTCAAGACTCTGATCAATTTTTAATGTGAAAGCAAAGAAGCAGGGAATCAAAAAGAGAGGCAAAAATATCTCCAAAGGAGCACAATAATTATTCGGTTTGGTCTAATGCAGAGATCCTGTCAGCGGAGGGAGATAATTAAGAACCAGCTCCGCATGAGCTGACACATGGCTCAGCCTGGATGGATATTGAAAGGGAATTGCTAAGGATGTACGCGGCGAGACTGACGGTGTGCGAGTAAACAAATAGAAGCAAGCTTTGGAGTCAGAAAACAAGCCAGCAGCTCCCCCTTATCAGTGCCTCCTTGGCGCACCACCCCCAAGCTCGGGTGCAGCAGCCTCGCAACAATAGCGCTCCACGGGGCAGGGAGGATTCCTGCCCCTGCCATAGGCACAGGAGACTTTGGTGGCAGCAGGGGCATTGGCATCAAGAACCAGCCAGGTGTCTCTACAGCATGGCCCAGAATACACCTCTGCCTCCCCAACCCTGCAGGCAGGGCATGGTTTGGTAGTTTTCTTCACCAAAGCAATTTCCTTCTCTTTGTGCCCTTTCAGCTCATCCATGACATCTTTGCCAGGCATCTCTCCTGCAATACCCGCCCCAGCCCTTTCAGTCTCCCATAGGACCAAGGGATTTCACTTTCAACATGTTCCCTAAAACCACCCCCCCTGGGTGTTCCTCCTACATGCCACTCAGAAGCCTCTCCTCGCCCCTCTCTCCTATGCCAAGCTGCACCTCCTTTCACACCACTCTGCTGCAACAAGCCTCCAAAGGAGTGCGTGATGAAGCCCTCCAAAGAACGCTCTAACCACTCTATGCCTGTCCCTGTTACAATGACCATACACCAACTGGTACTGGACTGCGTAGCTGATGTAGCCACCAGGTGAAGATCTTCAAAGTAAAAATGGAGTTCTCTTTGGTACCAGGCTCCAATTCAAATGGATAATGAAGACCAGCAGTCTGTGGGCTGGTAACTCTATGGGATGTTACTCCCCTGCTCCTATTCCCCCCGGAGGCGGACGGCTTGGACACTGGACAGGTTAAAAGGTGGCTGTGAAGCCCTGTGAGAAGGCTTGTCTACTCATCCTTTGCTTTTTATAGGGCTTCCTGTCGGCAATGAAAAAGCACTCTGTGAGCATTAATGATCTAGAGCCTGATGCAAAACAGCAGAGAAGAATTTTATTAGTTACAGGCCAGAACTTTTCAGGAGACAGGCAAGAGTACTGCCTTAGTTTTTGAAGTGACTAGCTTCTGGGTTCTTCAGCTTAAGGCAAAGGTGGGCAAAATACAGCCCGTGGGCCAGATCTGGCCCATCAAGCCATTTTGTCTAGCCTGGAGCAGGTCCCTGGGCCTCAGCCAGCTCAGGCACAGGGGGCAGCCTGGACTGTGGTGCATGACACTGATCCTGCCGCCCCTCAGTGCGCAGCAGGGCTAGGGTGGTGCAGCAGCTGGACTCTGTTTCCCAGCAGTCCCAGTGGTGGCTCCTTCTGGCTACTGCTGCCAGCCCCAGCCCTACTGCCAGGGAACCCCGGCCCATCCACCACACCCCTACCACTGGGGGCAGGACCTGCAGGGGCAGAGCGCACAGCCAAGTGGCTCGGATGAGGCCATGGACAGCTGGGGAGCCATGTCTGAGATTGGGATGGGCAGGCGAGGCTGAAGATCAGGAACAGGGCAGTGACAGTGTGGGGCCAGGGCCAGAGCACAGCTGCAATCTGCTCCCTGCATGCCCCTGCCCATGGAACTGGCACCCCTTGCAGGGGCACGTGGGCAGCAGTTCACAACTCTGCCCAGGCACCGGCCCTGCACTATCACTGCCCCACAATCCCACAGTCTCCACTGAGACCGACCAGGACCTGCACGTAGGCAGGGTACACTCAGCGAGCAGATGGGATGGGTCTGTGGGTGGGTGGGGAAATGCATCCGGAGCCAGGTCCAGGATCTTGGGGTGGTGATAGTGTGGGGCTGGGACTGGCACCAGGTCCGCAGGCAGGGGTGTGCAGGTAGTGGATCATGGCTCTGCCCTGGCTGTGGCCCTGCACCTTCACTGCCCTGCAATCCCAATCCCACCCCTGACCATGGCCCTGCCCAGCAGTCCCACTCCCAATATGGCTCCCTGCCTGCCCATGGCCTCATCCCAGCTGCCCGGCTGTGCACCCAGCTCACGTGGGTCCTGCCCTAGGTCATGGGTGTGGCGCAGATAGAACCAGTGCCCTTTGCAGGGGTGTGCGGGCAGTGAATTGCAACTCTGTCCTGGCCCTGCACTGTTACTGCCCCTCAATCCCAATCCCAGCCTTGGCTCTGGCTCTGCCTGTCTGTCCTGGTCTCGGATGCTGCTTCCTGCCTGGCCACAGTCCCATCCCAGCTGCAAGGGGGTGAATTAGGGAGCTTTGGTGAGCTGTGGTGGCAGGGAAGGTGCTGATCCGGCCTGCGGCAGCTCACTAAAACTCCCAAAGTGGCCCTCCAGCCAAAATAACTGCCCACCCCTGTCTTAAGGAGACACAACTCCAACAAAGTAAAAATGCTAAGGACATGAGAGCTTTAAAAAAAAAACAACACAAAAAACTGAGGCTCTTCAGGACAATTCAACCTGTATGCTCCAAAACTGGAAGTACTCAAGGGGGAAAAACACCACTAGTCATGTTTGTAAAAGTAAGCTAGTATCCCCACTCTGCCCATAAGGGTAACAATAGGGAGAAAAAGAAAAAGGCAAAGGTTGAATAATGACTTCCCCAGGGTTTTACTTGTGGAATAACTGGCAGAGCTTACAATATAATCCACATGTCCAAACTGTCAATTCTGTATTTTAATTGCATCCTCTATGCTGAAAGGGCCTCACACTGCACAACAGGCTGAGACTTGCACAGCCAAGTACTCTCATTTTATACCTTAAAAAACAAACGAACCAAAAAACAAAACCGATTTCAATCAACAATAGGTTAAGGAGAGGAGTGGTGCAAGAATCACTCTCTCTGCCTGGAGTGTTGAAGGCACATAATTATTGGCTCATCATGAGTCACAAGATACCCAGGGGGTGGCAAAGTGGTATAACCACATACACAGTATTATTCATGTGAAAAGCAAAGAAAGGTTTACATGTGACTGAGCTTTCACTTTGAACAGGTAACACCTGTTGAGGAGTCACTCTTACAAGACTTTATGACTGGCAAGTAATCTATTTTGCAGTACTGTCTAAACAGCAGGCAGCAGATATATGTTGAAAAGCCAAAACAACAACGATGAATGAAGAAGAATATTAAAAACCCCAAGCCCATAGTAAATATAAACAGCATTTTAAATTCCCTACTCTATTTGTCATTGCTGACTTTGGGATTATATTCAGCAGTCTGGAAAGCACAACCCCAAATGATATGTCCAAACTAGTGATATACTACCAAGTGGAACGGATGTTATTAAAATAGTATGCTGTTTAGCTTCATGATGGAGGAAGTGGATAAAAAAGCTGTTTAACACAGCAAGCTAAGCCACAGGGCACAATAAGACAGTGGTTGTTCGCTTCTAAGCCACAGCAAGGTTCTATTTACTCCAGTTCAGGAACTAGATGGATCAAGGTATATAAATTGTTTCTGTTCAAAAAGGAACCAAATGCTTGTTCTCACATCAAATACAATGTTTGTTCGTAATCAGCACTGCAGTATTTATCTTCTCTATGCCCGAAAGCCATTTGTTTCAGCAAAAGATGGGGGATGCGAGACAGCTTGAGACCAGAAAGGACATCGTTTTTATGGGGAGGAAGTATCCATTTGTTAAAAAGTGTTCTTTACCCAAAAGATTTGCTTGTTATTAACTCCTGCAGTGTATGAAATCCAAAGGGTTACAACTTTGTGCTAGACCACCAGGGGTAAACTTTTTTGGCAGGCAAACCCACAAAGTAACCCCACATCCTCCTTAATTGGCACTCCAATCCCCTTCCCCTGCCCAATCTGCTGCTCTGCTTTCTGCTCCCTGCCCCATCTGTTGTTTGCTTTCTGCTTCTTGGCCTATCTCCTGCTGTGCTGTCTGTCCCCTCCCTGATCTACCACGTGCCACATGCACTGCCACACTGTGCCACTTGTGACATGTGCACTGCAGGTTGGCTATCCTCAGGCTAGAGCATGAGGACCAGAAAAGGAAACAAATTATAAACCAAAATTTATAGCCACAGTTGGAGTACTGTGTCCAGTTCTGGGCAATGCACTTCAAGAGGGATGTGGCTAGCACTGAGAGGGTCCAGAGGAGGGCCACTCGCATGGTCAACAGGCAGCTGGGCAGGCCATACGGAGAGAGGCTAAAGGGCCTGAACCTATTCAGCCTCCACAAGAGAAGGCTGAGAGGGGATCTGGTGACTGTCTATAAACTCACCGGTGGGGGGGACCTGTGGGAATTGGGGGAGGTTCTGTTCCCCTGGGCACCACCCAAGGTTACTAGGAATGATGGCCACAAATAGAGAGAAGGTTCAGGCTGGACATCAGGACACATTACTTTACAGTTAGGACTGCCAGGCTCTGGAATGGGCTTCCAAGTAAGGTGGTGCTCTCTCCTACCTTGGGGGTCTTCAAGAGGAGGCTGGACAGATATTTGGCCGGGGTGATATGACCACGGTACCCGTTCCTGCCCGGGGCAGGGGGTCAAACCTAATGATCTGTTTAGGTCCCTTCCAACCCTAATCTCTACGATACTATGAGAACGAAACCAAGTTTTTAGTGTCTGAGCTAAGTGCAAAAAGTAAGCAAACACCATTCATCAGGATGCGCTTGGGAGGCTTGTTCTTCAGGCTTCCTGCATCATCCTTCAGCTGCAGACTTAAATACTAAGCCCAAATCTTTCTTGTCCTGCCGCTGGTATGGCCATTCACACCAGAGCCAAGTATGGATAACATAGCATGTTACCATCCTGACTTAGAGCCTCACATGGAGTTGGCACTGTGTAGAAGACAACACAAGAGGCAGGACAATCAAGATCCCAGAGCCAATGGACTTTATGAGCATCTTTACATGTGCTCCAGAATGGTGAGGGGCGGGACGGCACTTTGATTGGAGCCGTTCTTGGGAGCCACTTTAATTAAAATGCCCGCAGCATCTAGTATATTTAGCATCCTGTGCTTCAAAATGGTGGTGGGGGCACGTTAACAAAAGTTTGTTCAACAAGCTTAAGTTAAAACAGTCCTGCCGCCATTTTGAACCACAAAGACCCTCAATACACGTGATGCCAAGGCTGCTGGAGCGTGCTAATTAGCACACTGCAGCAGTCTCAATTAATCAAGTCTGCTCTGACATGCTCTAATTAGAATGTGTCGGAGCAGGCATCAGGCACATGTACGGATGCCCTGTGTGTCTAGGACCAAGCAGTGAACTGAGCCCTTTGTAGGCTATGCAAAAACTGTGGTTGGAAATGACTGAAATGGACAATAAAATGCATTCCAAGGATATTACTGAGAGGTGGTCTGAAGAGGTGCATATCATGGAAAAGCTGCAGATACTAACAAAATACAATACTTCCAGGTGGATTAAAAGCAATAGGCATCATGGAGCAAGTGCAATTCCTGAAGGATTGCAGAGGTGTGCAATTTCCTGGGATCTGTAAAAGTCACTTGCATCAGGGGCAGCAGCAACAGATTTTATATGATAAACTGGGATCCATTGTGCTGGGTGCAGTATACACAGAAAAGATGATTTACAAAGCCCTCCAGGGAAAAGAACAATGTATCCCATGAATGCCAGGAGTCCTATGAACACTACCATTTAGCACTCAAACTTAGTTAAAGTGATCATGCCTTTCTATAACCCAGACTGTTTACAGACTCTTAGCTTGAATCCTTTATTTTTAGCTAGTTTGGGGGGAGGAAAAAGTTTATCCCAGTGCCTGTGTTTCATGTTTTGTACTGTGTTTCTCTACTGCACAACAGCAGGGCTTCTGTCAAAATCTGTGCTTGTTTGCTTTGAAATATAACAAAACGTCTTTACTGAGAAGAGGAAAGGAAAATAAATGGTGACCAGGAAGCAACCACTAGGAAGCAGTTTACCAAAGCCAAAAGGAAAAATAATCCTATTCATATTGTTTTAATTCATTCAACTAGAATTTTTTAAAGATTTATAATCTGGATACAAAGACTGCTGACAGATGTTGAAAACAAAATTTTAAAAAACCAGCGCTTTACTGGAAGAGGTCACATGTTAGTTCAACCCAGCTCCCCAGTGTCTGTGTAGATCGGGCACTTTAGTGGGGTTTTTTGGTGCTTTTTTCAATCAGCTATTACATAAAAGTGCCAAAAAGACCCCTTGAAGCAAGCAATCTATACAGATGTTGGGTGAGCCAGGTCACACTAATGCAATACCTTTTCTAGGCACGCACTGTGTTCAGGGCAGGGGCACACTGAGCTTAAAGTGAAGTGCTGAGGCGGGGTTTTCACATCTATAAGCAGCCATGATGTTTTGCTGGTACATCACAGTCAAGCCTTGAAACCAGCTGGCATGCATTTTCTCCTCGAGGGATAGTGAAAACCAAAAAAATTAAGGGGGAAAAAAAAGAATCAGTTATAACACTCCACTTTAATGATCTCAGCTGTCATTAGTAACATACCTGAGTACTTAAAATTATAGGTGTGTATAAACCAAACCCCCCAGTTGATGTAAGTTAGCATAACTCTATTAACTTTATCAGAGATAGGCCAGTTTACACTAGTGGAGAATCTGGACAGTTATTTTTATTAAAAAAGTAATAGTCTCTGCATATTAGAACCCCAGAAAAAAAAACACGCTTCATTTCATCAGCCCTGGAATGAGAAGCAGAGGCCACACTAGCATGCTAAAACACATCCCATTTCTCAAACAGACAGTGGCTTTATGTCCAGTTCTGATTCCAATTAGAGCTAAGCCTCTGATCCCCACAACTGGAGATGTCCCACAAGATGGGTTTGTAATGAGGAACAGATGTCCACTCACTCATTACAACTTCTTTTCTAAGTTTAGGCCAGTGATAATGCACTGGGTTTCAATCATCTTTCCCTGACCAAGTTCAGAACTCCTCAGACCTAGCCCACAAACTGTTGCTGTGTCTTCAAGAGCTCTCCCTCACTGCTGCCACATATCTGGGCAGGTCAGAGGTTGAATGTAGACATTATCTGTGCACTCCTGCAGCCAGCACTGGTTATTCCCAATGAAAGATTCTTAACCTGTGCTTTTCTCAAGTACTGAACAGCTCAAGTGACATGAGACAGAGCTTCTCAGACCCTGTAAATAATTCATGTCTATACCTAAAGATCAGAAATCAGCATTTAGGTGCCTAAAGAAGAGCCAAAAGCCAGGCAATTTTAACATACATGCATCTGATAGCATGTGAGAAGCATTATTTTAACCAGCTGAATGCTCAGAAGCTAGCAGTACATGCACTCACCTGCTGCAGGCTGGTACTGGGTGCTGGCTCACTGGCTAGTGACACCAAAGACTTAACCGTTTCCAGCTCCTGTGGATAAAAGGTCTGGATTCTGTTCTTCACTAGGAAGTCTTTCACTTTCTCAATGAACATATCCATTGAAAAGTTTGGGTCACTATGAGGATAAAAAACATGGGAAGATATCACAAGGCAAAACAAGCATGCAGTCAAGCTTTTCAAAAACAGGCTCCCAGACATAGGCTTTTCAAGAGTGGAGACTGATGGGACTTGCGTATCCGGCTCAGAATAGGCCCATCCATAGGGCACCAAACAGTGTGATGCCAAGGCCCACTGCACTACAACTATGAACCAGCAGTGATAAAGCCAAGTTTGTGCAGCTAAGTGATGTCCTCTTAGTGCAGCAGAGCAATATCAGTCCTGGTTCAGGAGCTAGCACAGACAGAACATCTTGGTATGCATCACCTTAGGTATTACCCTTGGGTACTTTTGAAAAAAAAAATTACACTCCTAAATAGGTGGGGTAATTTTCACCTGTGCCAAGCATCCATGTGTTTCAGCCAGCACTGAAGTCAGACTTTCAAGAAGTTAGAACTGAAGTCATAATTAAGATCTGCTGTTTCACACCCAATCATATCAAGAACCTCATCTCATCCTACTGGAGAGGTGAATTCTTGGCATTCTGCAGTCAGTGGGAACTATAAGACATACAGCACTTTTGCAATCAGGCTAGTTACGTAAGGACCTGTTTCTGAAACTGTATTATGCTCAAGAGTCATAAATCTCACGTAGTGAATTGGTTTCATTCTACATCTATGACTCCCTCACTGCACTCTGCATTTTCCCGGGCACCAACAACTAACACTTGTGAGAATCTTTATAAAGTAGTTGGTTGCCCTCCTATCGCTCCCAAAAGAATCTCCCCACTACACCTTCAAATATTCCCATACCTAAAATAAGAACATCAACACTTAACTCATACCTGTCCTGTACAGTGACAGTTCTAAAAATCTGCTCTAGGGCCAACAATATTTAGAAACTAAAGGATACCTTTGCAGAAAGGCAAGCTTCTTCCATTCTAATGGCATAAGCTTTTGTTTCTAGGCAGATCTAGGTCAATCACAAGCTAGTGAAGGTTAGGGTTTAAGGCTAAAGAGATATTTTAGTTTGACCTCCTGTATTTCACCATCCATTGTGTTTCACCCAAATGACTCTAATCTGGCTCCATTAATTTGCATTTGGATACAGAGCACATTTCCTGAACAGCACAGCATCCAGTCCTGGCCTGAAGACCTCCGGCAATGGATAAATCATCACTTCCCCAAGTTTATTTGTTCCAGTGGTTAATTACCCATGGAGGTTGGAGGGAAAAAAAAAGTACTGAATTTGAATTGCCCTGATGTAAGCTTCTAGCCACTGGTTTTTCTTATACCTGCCTCTACTAGATGTAAGCACCTTCTTGATCCTGTATTTTCCCACCATGGAAGTACTTGCACACCAAGAACAAATCCTTTCTTGATCGCTTTTAATAAGTGGAAGACAGAGAGCTCCTTTAGGTCCTCTTTTTAAGGAAAGGGTGTCAAAGATACGGCCCATGAAGCCCTATCATCTGGTCCACTGTATCACCCATGGGTCTTGGACTGGACCCATGCATTCCGTGCGGCATGCACAACGGACCCAGCACATGCTCCCTGAAGCACATGGGGTTAGATCCAGAGTACGCACGACACAGAGCCATCTGGGGTGCTTGTAGCACTTGCACCAGACTAGTCCTGCACACTGGATCTAGTACAGGGGCAGTCCACGGGACCAGTCTTGCAGACCAGCCCCATCCTGCTCATCCAACCCATGGACCAGCCCCAAGCTACTCATCCAGCCCCCTGAACCCAATGAGTTTGACATCTGCTTTAAGGCATTGTTTCCAGCCCTTTGATTATTTTAATGGCTCATTTCTATATTCTCACTAATTTGTGTCAATGTTTAACAAAATAAACAAAAAACAAAAGATATAGACAAAACTGGAACCAGTATTCCAAGATTGCTCTCAATGGTGCCATATGACCATAATTTTCTATGATTCTATGATTCATATTTGGAGGTAAAAAAATCACCTACCCACTCCTACTCAGTACTCTGTTTCACCAGTGGGAGCTCTGATTCATTTCCCTGTCCGCTATGACCCTTCACTCATTTTCAAAATAACTGCTTTCCAAGTGCTCATTTGGTACGTGCATAACTTCCACTGGGCTGTACTAAGCAACATTTTAATACAGGTAGAACCTTAGACATTGTAAGATGACAATGCATGTAACCCAGCATGCACAGTCAGAGTTTCATGGCAATTAAGATTCTTCCAGGTGAGCTGTAATCAATCCTTTGGTGTTACAAAGGTATGGCTCTTCTTCACTTGCTGAAGTAGAATACCTAGACCCCTCTATGGTTGCTTCCTTCAAGGTTTTTCAGTAACTCATGGTTTATGGGCTGTCCATTTAGGAATATCCCAGTACAATAGATAAGCTCCCCTTCCCTTTCAAACTCCTCTTAAAGACATGAATCCTCTGAAGAAAGGAGTTAGCTCTCCTAAGTGTGCATGTGAATATGGGGAGGAGATGGGACTGGGGGGCAAGTTTTCCTCTGAAGTTTCTTTTTTGCTCTCCTACCCCAAAAGGCCACGAGTCTGAGGCAACTAGTCATATTTTCATTTGGCTAACAGAAAGATATGGCTGAAGTTCTGTCCCTAAGCTAAGGGATGGGCCGTTGCTTTTAAAGCCTATTCTCCAATGAAACAGGATTCTGTGCAATATGCTTCACTTCACAATTTAATGTGAATCTCTGTAGCAATGTCTGTCCTAGTAACCAAATTTAATGAGGACTAACACTCACCCCAAAAAGAGTCACTTAACTAATGTGATATTTGCTGCTACCACACTCGCTCTGCTTTTGTGTTACGTCTCTTTCCCCATCCAATGGGGTAGGCACTGCCTATACTGGGCATTGTATAGCGCATTGCACAATGAAGCCAATTCTTATTTGGCCTTGAAGCACTATCATAATGTGCTATTGACAGGGAAAATTCCATCCCCAGCCTGAACACTGATGCAAGTGTCCTATTTACCTCTGTGCCTCCTGTGGCATTTGGAAGTGCTTATCATAAACTTCCCTGTAGAGATAGGGGAGTTCCAGCATTCTTGAAATTTGAACATCGTACATGGGATCATCCACCTTGTCTGCAAGGAGAGACAAACCCCATATTAACTTTTTTGACTAGCACGGTGGAACTGCTACAATGTAACCTATGCACTAACATGAAACTCTCTTACCAGCTCCTTTAGGAGCAACACAAGTTTTGTTCTCCATTGATTTAATAATGTCATGTTGCTAATCCCACTATAAGACTGCAAAATTCTAAAAGCATTTAAGAGATAAGATAGATAATTGTTGTAATGGCTCCAGTTACAAATTCTGCTTGTAACAGCCATTCTGAGCCTATGGGATCTCACACCAAGTGAACAGCTCTGCTTGAAAAAAGTGTGACAAAGCAACCAAGTGTCCATCAGCATTAAATGGCCCTCCCCCAGTGAAACACGTGCTCAGTAGCTGGTTTGGCCTTCACTCATGAACAGATTATTTCTTCAGATAAGCTTGTCTGGGAAGAAAAGCCTGTTCCTCCAAGACCTGAGTATGTAGCTGAGGGGAGCTACCATTCCTTCCTCTGGCCCAAAGAGTTACAGATTTTTAAAACATGTTTCTCCAAACCAAACAAATCATTTCACCATCAGAAACAGAAATTCTAATGGGGAGACAGAAGTGCCACCAACCCTGCAGTAACATTTATGCCTTATCCAAACTCTTAGAGGGGTAAGGTCAGACCAAAGGACCAAAGGAGAGTGCATGCAGGAGATTGTTTTCCCTAGATATATAGTTCTCTTGCAGTGAAGAGTAGAACATGCATATGTAAGATATTCTTTTTCTAAACCACTGTCCCCTTACTTTGTTGCCATAACCAGCAAAACTAGTGCTCACATCAGGTTTATTCTAAGTAACTGAAGGCACTGGTCCAAGTGTCCAGCAACAGACAGAAGGGTCCCAATGCCAAGAGAGTTGCAAGACACAGGGTCTGCACCTGTGAATTGTGCCCGAGATATCCAGTTACTATGCAGAATCAAGAAACTTAGTAGAACATGAGATAAAAGCAAGGCTGCCACACAAATGTCTGTCCAAAGTTCAGGCCTAGACCAAATCTGTGACAATCACCACCAATATTGCCAAAGTAACCATAGATCTGGGACAGTGCAGAGCTGCCCTTTCTGTGGCAAAGACTGCCAGGAGGCAATTCTGGTGCACCCTTCCTAGTCAGTGCCCTGGGCTTGTGCCTTCTGCTGCTCCCCCAACTTAGTTATGCTACTGCCCAACTCTGATCTTCTAAAAAATTCAGTGTAAAAACCAAACTACACACACACACACTCTCTCTCTCAATAGCAATGGAGAATACTCACAGTAGGTGGAGGTCTGAATTTCTCGCTGCCCTCTGTATATCCGCATATGGCCTCTGATTCTGACAACATCCCCAATTTCCAGCTTGGTTTTCTGATGCACCACTTCCTGGAGCTTCTTCACATGTCCAAGTAGAGCCAGACTGCTAGATGTGCTTGCCTGAGTTGCAAAAGCTGTGGGGAGATCAGAGATAAGCATAGGGCGTATCTAGACCAAACCCCTCACTCACTGCCATAGGTTCTGAGGGCAGACATCAGGTGGCTGATAGCATGCACGAAGGGCCCTGTAGCACCCAACAGAAGGCATAGGAGTATCTACACACACCTTCTGTTGGAAGAAGTCTTACTATGTTCAGTCAAAGTGGAGTAACTCTGCTGGCAGGGTGGAGGGCTCTGCTAGTGAAGAAGGGCTTTTGGCATGGATGTACCCAATGTTTTACCGCAAAACTGGAGTTCTATTAGCAAATGTTGTGTCATATAGAGTAGGCCTCAAGAGTGCTGCTCTCCTTGTACCATTCTCAAGATAGACCTTTGCTGAGCCTCCATCTTACAAAAAAGGGTGCACTGGAGCTCCCAGCAAACAAAGCCACAAAGTGCCATTTTACTAATTTTTTTTTTTTGGGGGGGGGGGGGGTGTGGTGCTTGGTTCCTGATGGAAAGATAGCAGCTACAGTTTTCACCATGAACACACTGAACTCTGCTTCACAACATCAAAAAAAAGATACTGATTGTAAGTTGGGTAGCATGTTGCAGGCTGTCAATCAAGCCCTTGTATAAAACAAAAGCCCAAGTCTTCTGAAATGAGTCAAAGGCTTTTGTGCCTGTAATGACACCACATTTATGTAACACCGCTCTGTAAGAGTCAAGCCCACACCTTAATACTTAAAACCTAATTAGCTTTTACACTCCAACTATGACTGGAACAGGCTGGAAAAAGTCTTTCTGTTACCTCCGACTGATGATTTTACCAAACACAGTGCATCTTACAAATGGAAAGGGGTTACTGATCAAAAACTACAGACAAGGGCTCCCTTTTAAAAAACCTGACATTATAGGATTTGATTTTCCAGCAGGTTTCTTTAAGGCAAGTTCTTGCTCCTGTGAGCTGCCTTGTTATATTATTCCTTCCATAAAGTGATCAAGTTCCTTCCGACAGCTAGTTAGGTTTCTTGCCCCACTAGTCCTATGGGAAGGCTGTTCCAGAGCCACATTCCTCTGATGGTTAAAAATATGATTTTCAGCCTGAATTTATTCCTGGACAGTTTATGTCCATTTGTTATTGTGTCAAAATTCCCCTGAACCTTTGGCTTTAATTATTCTTCTCTCCCCTGGCATTTGTTCTCTTGATAGAGTAGACCACAGGATCACAGGAAAGAAGGGCTGGAACGGACTTCACTAAGTCATCTAATTCAGCCCCTGTGCTCAAGGCAGGATTGTCCCTGACTAAACCATCTCAGCCAAGTGTTTGTCTATCCTGCTATTCAACATTTCCAAGAATGGAGATTCCACAGCTTCTCTACATAGCCTGTTCTAATGCTTGATCACCCTCAGAATCAGAAAGTTCCTCCTAATCTCCAGCCTCAATTTCCCCTGCTGCAGCTTGAGGTCATTGTTTCTAGTCCTTGTACCCTGTGGCCACAGAGAAAAGCCCATCTCCGTCCTCTCTCTAATTGCCTTCATGTATTTGAAGACTATTACCAAATCCCCCCTCAGTCTTCTCTTCTCCAGACTAACCCTAGTTCTTTCAGTTCTAGTCTAGTTCTTCTTAAAAATCTTGCCTTCCAGGCCCCTAATTATTTTATTGCTCTGCACTGGACTGTTCCAAATCTATTCACATACTTCTTAAAGTATGAGGCCCAAAATTGGACACAGTACTCCAGATGAAGCTTCACTTTAATTCACCTTCCATATTCAACATTGTGAGCTTAATTTAATCTGGTGATAAGGTATAATCAATGGACATCTTATGCAATCATTGTTTTAACAACATAAAACAATATGCTCTGTTGTTGTATATGAGCTCAACAGAGCTTAATTCATTTAGATAATCAGAGAATTCTGCTCCTTGTGTATAACTGACACCAAGAGAGATATAGGCCTGATCCTAAACCTGCTGAAGTGAACCTGATCCGATGCAAAGTAGGGACTTTCCCCATATTTCTGATCTTTGAGAATTCGTAAATGTAAAATAGCTGGATGAGTAGGAAGGGGAAAGGGTTGTTTAGGAGAGAAAGCTAGACATTAATGACTTATTTCACTACTGCTTGTTGGCAAGAAATGAGTCACTACTTGGTGCATTTGGAACTACTTACTTTGCATTTTCAATCTATTATAGGTTACTTGCAAGCTAGTTGTCAATGGCACATGCATACAGGAACTTGAGAAAAACATCCATATAAACTGACAAGTTATTTGTACTATAAATGGATAGGATGGAGCTGGTATATGGAAGTCAACTGGTTAGTTTTGGAAACTGCAGTTGTAACAACTGGCAACTGTCCAGGATATTTCATCACCAGATGATGTCACAAAAGGGACACATAGGAAGAAGATCTTTTGAACAACTTTGCACAGTAAAACTGAAACACTACCCTGCCCAGAGAAAGAATGAGCGCTGTGTTTTTGTTGGCATCACCACTGGCAACGACACAGAGAGTCCACTATGGGGAGGCTATGCTAGGGCATCAGCATCCCAGGCCGATACAGGCTATAGACATGCTACTAAGTATTTTTCATATCTGTGAATGATAATTTATGATCGGATCCAAGTAACATGCAGGCAGAAGTATTAAATCAAAGCTGCAAAGTACTGTGCAGTTGTATGTTACCTGACAAAGGCTTTTCTACTTCCCTGGGACTTTTCCAGCAGAGGCAGTGAATAACACCCGTGCTGTCATCCACTGTAAGAGAATTGCAATAATTAGATGGCAGGGAGGAGGAAGGGGTCTTGGCATTCTGGTATGAAAAATCAAACAAGCAGAGCCCATGTTAGATCAGCAGTGCTTTGGCTCTGCCCTAACAGGACAAGATCTTTTATTATTTTCCCCCTAGATATTGTGATTCAGATCTTATTCTGAATCACCTGCCAAAAAGTATACCTCCCTTTAGTTTTTCTTCATTTCACAGCATCCCCCACACCACATCCCTTACAATATGCCTCACTGCAAATGTTTTGTTTAAAGCACAAGCAAAAGCAACTATAAACACTGAAACAAATGCTGCCTATTATGCTACTTGGCACTTGTAGGTCCCTTTTTATCCAGGATCTCCATTGTTAATTAGGCCTTATGAAACCTCATTTGCAATAGGAAAGAATTACTTCCATTTAACATTTTGGATTTCAAGTTCCTTGGGGCCTGGACCATGTCTTTGCATGCAAAGCACAAACCTCAGTGTGGATTTGAGACCACCGAGTGCTTGTGTAATATAAAAAAAAAATGAGGTTAACAGAGAAGTATGTTTGTTCAACCAGAGCAACAAAGCCTGGCAGAAGAGGAATAGGATTTTACAGCCACCAACACAATGCGTGTCTCTCTCTCTACCCTAAAGACCCACCATTCCTCAGCAGAAACTTCATCCCGATCCCACTCTCCAGACACACCAACTTCAGGGATCCCTTAGCTCTCCCTGCCTCTGTCCAGGAGGGCCTGTCTTTAAATCAAGCAAAGTTTGAATTCTTTGTGTTTTCAGTTTTCCTTGAATCTACAGATCAGAACTAGGCTGATGGGGCTTGCGGGGGGCCAAGCAGAGCACCAAAGCAGAAAGCCCTTGCACTAACTCCTAGGTGTTTTGTAACAGTCTGACAAGTTGAAGGGATCTTATTTCAAGTCATTGTCTCGCCTTCCGGTTTCCCTGCTGATCTGGTCCAAGATATTCTCATAGTACAAGCCCCATAATCAAGTCAAGATGTGGCATTCATACATTAGCTCCAGAGCTTTCACGGTAAGCCTGCTTGTCCCACAGCTACTCCTCTCAGGAACCGCTGTGTAGGCAGATATTTCAGCAGTTCTAAATAGATACAGGAACTGCTGTATTAGAATAAAACAACGATTTGGTTAGTTGGGTTTCCTCTCTGCAACGAGCAAAACCTACTGCTTCACCTACTGCTACAGAAGGTCTTCAGATATTATATCAAGACATTTATGAATTCATATGAACTCTGCAGTATGAATTGGGCCGAGTATCATTTTGTTATGGTAGTATCAAGATGCTTCAACCAAGACTGGTCTCAGGGTACCAATTGCTGGTGATTGGAGGAAAGACATTTTGTGCCCAAAAGCTTGTGCAAAATTTCTTCCAAATACATAGTTGATCCAGTGAAAGAGATTACCAAACAAATCCTGCTTCTCACCTATGCAGGGCTGAGACTTTCAAGTCTTTTGACTAGAGAAAGAACTGAAGTACTTCAGGGAGGGAATCCTTTGTAAGCCACTTTCAAAAGAAGGAAAGAGGATGACTACAGAACAGAATGACGCATTCCAGCTGATGCAACACTTGCTCCCTGCCTTCCTCAATCAGAAAGCCTGCTTAGCTGAGAGATGCAAGGGCTGGGATCAGGAAATGGTCTAAGAAGTTGCAACTTGCAGGGGTGGAGTCAGCTGAGGAGACTGAGGACAGGACAGGGAGGGGCAGCCTGGCAGGTAGCCTGAGAGCTAAACTAAGAACTGTTTGAACAGAGTCAAGTTAGATGTACAAGGACAACAGGCTGACAGAGAGCCATGCTGATCGAACATACAAGGCCGTAAACCCACCTAACTTCATGAGGTCTTTTCACTGTTATTCCTCTTTCCTTCTCTGGACAGGTATCTTGAGTTAAGGTATAGACAGACTGTACTGATACCCATCCATACCAATAGAAACAGTTACAACACAAGATACTTGTGCAGATTCTGCAGTGATACAAGTGAAGGGAACAAGGTAAAAACTACAATGATTTAGCTTAATTGTATCACCACAGAAGCAGACGCAACAATTGCACGGTATGTGTGGTCCTAACTGGCAGCTCCCCCTTCCCTTTTAAAGCAGTGAAAGGTATATTTGTCCACAGTCTTAGTTTGCATGCTGACAACACGGTGAGGACACCCAACCTGCCTACAGATATTTTTGTAAGCACTGCTACTGCGTTTCAGTTGCAGCACCATCCAAACCTGCTCAGCCCTTTTCAAAAAAGCAGGAAGATCACACTGTGAAATGTCTGAGGTGATGTTCAATCATTCTTCTCTCTTGCCTTCTGTCTCTTATCTTTCTTGGCCCCAATTACCATGATGTCTGAGGGTCTCAATCTTTAAAGTAATTTATCTTCACAGAACACATGCAAGGCAGGACCTATTATTTCCCTTCTACTGATGAGGAACTGAAGCCCAGAGACAATAAATTACTTGCCAAAAGTCATGTGGGAAATCTGTGGCAGAACAGTGACTGGTCCTGGTTCTCCTTAGTGCCCATCCCACCCTTTCTATTTCAAAGGTGTGCAAGCTATTGCACTCTGGCCTGTTTCCACATGATGGTATAGATGTACACTTAGTATGAGAGCCACGCAGGAAAGTGTGAGGGCATGGAAAAGAGGTAATCTTGTCAGACAGTGTCCACACTAATAACAATGTTTGAAGTTGAAAGAAAACAGGGGCGTGTGGCCACCTTCACATAGGTATGGGCAGTGCCATGTGCCCTGTGGAAGCATAAACATTTTGTGGCTCTGAGGTAGAAAGGGAAGGCTTGTCTCATTAAAGAATGGCTTTTTGGCCCAGATGAAAAATGGCTTGAGTAAACTGAGAAGAGAGTTAAAGTTATTGGTAGTCTGTCTT
>NW_005841986.1:1980593-2005070 GCF_000455745.1 Alligator sinensis
CTTTAGGGCCAGAATTTTGAAGACACAGGAGTCAAGGGGAAAATTATGAAGGATCCCTACTGTTTCAGGACACAGAAAGGAAACATCACTTCTAGTTTACAGAAATCTTCTGATCTATTTTCACTTGACAAAAAAAGGAAACAAGAGTGCTACATATATAGGTAAGAGTGGGCATTTGGACTCCACTGTAAATGCAAGGAATAGAACCCAGACTTGCTGTGAGACCTCAAGTGAGATACTTGGCTACTTCTCCTCAGTTTTCCCACCAGTAAAATGCAGGTGGGTAACTTTCCTGTTCTTGCAAAGTGTGTCAAGATTTCAGAGGTGTACTATATATCTTGAGGACAAAGAGCAACCCTGTCCAATGAGATTATATTTAAATTCAGTTGGGTACCAAGGTTGGAGGCCAGGAAGTGGAGAAAGACAAACACATTTTTTCTTACCTCCATAGTTATAAAAAGCATCTCGCTCTTTTGTTAGAACCACAGTCCCAAGAACATCAACCTGTCGTACTGGATGTCCGTTGTAAAAGAATATGCCTGCAAAGAGACAGAAAATTCCTGTTAACTATAAGCAAATACTGCAAGAGTCCTTCCCCAGTTATGCACTTGGTCTGTAGAAAGACGATCCTCTGACATTTAACTGGAGTTTTAAAATTAGCCAATGTTTTACTTGCATCAAAAACAGTCCCTGGATCAAAAAAAAGAAACGTTCACTTTTCCCACCTGCTTCTGAAGCCAGGTGTAGTACGCTGTGCACGCTCTCATAGTTCAATCAGAGACCTTCCTTGCAAGCTGTCATCTGCAGCACAAGTCTTAACTAAGCTTCAGAGCAAATACTCTTTTAACTAAATATAGGTTGTTCGCCCTTTCAGTACTACTGTGAACATTGTAGCTGAGACAGCCTTCATAATGTAAAAAAACCAACATCTTTGGACAACTATTCACTACCAAGAGGATCAGAGACTGGCTGAACCAACCAAACAAAATCTTAAGACTCTGGAGCATGAGATGCAGCCATGAAGACAAATTACCAACTACTATAGTTCACATCCTGAAATGTATAAAACTACAAAAGAAATTAAATTAGGAACTTTCTAACCCTTTTAATGATAGGCATTTTAACTGAGAAACAACACTGGACAAAAAAGAAAAAGATACCACTCCCCCTATCGCATTGATATATCAGAATTATTCCAGACTATTTCTGTGCATCGGTGAAATAGAACTGGAATACAAATCCTAAGCACCAAACATGGCCAAAACAGAAAGAAGCTTCATAACTATCAGCACTCATTTAAAGAGTAAAACCACCATCATATCACTATTACCTCCATCAGAAAAATAAAAATAAAAATGGCTAAGTAAAAAAATGGTGGTGATAAACCACACATACAGCCACAGAATACACCACACAAAGATTAGCAAACCAACAAACTACAAAGAGATAGAAGATAATCCATAGATGAGGAATTTTAATTGAATGCATTTTCTTTGATTCTGAAAAACTGCAGCCCCAGCAAAATGCAGCCACTTCCAACACAGCTGGCAACTAACAGGCAGCACTTTGAAAAGAACTAGGGAGTGGAGAGCAAAAGCTTTGCATCAAGACACTCGGACAAATCCTGCTCTTATCAGGGGAAGCAAGGGCACTTCAGCATACAGAAAGTAGTCAGGAAGTCAGTTAATATTCCATATGAAAAATATAAAAACTGAAAGTCCCAAAAGAATCTGCCCTACATAGCCAGGATTCTCAAACTGGGCCTGGAATTAACTTCTTCACATTACAGAGACCAAGACAAGTTTTCAAGGTTTCACACACGTGTTCAGCCATGCTGCTCTTATGTGGGAGCTTTGCTGCTAAACAGTCACCATATATTTCAAGGATGTATCCAGTGCTGTCATTTTAGAGCTTGGTGCATTTGTCACATGGCTAATTGAGGGCCAAAGTGGGGAACATTTAACTAGTCTGTCCACTTTTGTCTTCTCTCTCTGATTGTAATCAAATAAGAAGTAATGGCCCTACAGAAACTCTTACAAGTTGCTCATGGCGCTTTATAAACATTAACTAACCCTTACAAAACCCATGAAAGAGAGGCAGGTATTTCATTTTGGTTTTGCTATAAATTTGCAGGATGTGGGCTGCGTCTTGCTGCCTACTTATACAATTCAGAGCACACAGGCAGTGCTCAGTGCACTGGTATCTGTCTGTGAAATGAACATAAATGTGAGACAGACAAGTTAATGAATAAAGCCAGGAATATAACCCAGACACTCCACCCTTATATTGACACACAGGAAACTCCCATTCACTGAAATGTAAGCAGCATTTACATGCAGTTCTTTGCAAGGTGCAATACTGTTATATGTTGTTCAATAAAAACTATTAACAGCCGGCTTAGAAGCCTAGGTAGGAGCCTTTCTGCTCTAGCTCATTGCTTCAAGTTCGGCTCAGACTGGTAGCAATCAACATCTATTAGCGACTGCCAGTCACTCACAGGCCTGTGTAAAGTGCGTGGATTGTCTCAGTCAATAACCATCTACATTATAAATTCAGTTGGACAAGAATTAATTTTGCAGGAAGTCTTGGCAGAGTTCTAATGGGTTGGACACAGATAGGCTCTGATCTTTATAAAAACTAAACAGTACCAAGTATGGTATCTTTAATGGCTGCTACTACTAAAATCAAGTAAAATCAACTTCTTTGCTATTTTGTAGCTTCCTTTCCTTGTTGATAAGCTGCTTCCACCATGCAATGTCAGTGATCTAACTTGCCGTACAGCAACTCTCAGACACAGGCTCATTTCCATGCTGTAATTATGTATTGCTGTTGAGTTTGACACCCACTCTTATTTCAAGGCCTCTGGGGCAATCCAATTTCTACTTTTATCTGGGTGGTTTTTCAGCTTTCTTGTCATCAGTTACAGCAGGCGGAAGAACTGGCTGGGCTTACATATTTTCTCTGGCGTTGTTCTAAGGGATTAGTCATTGTTCTACAGAATCTTAGCAGTTAAAAATGGAAAAAGACTTATTAGGTCATTTAGTTTGTCTCCTCAGGGACCAGCACAGGATCATTTCATATAGTAGATTCTCTAGCAATTTATATAGTCCAGTTACAAATACTCTGAGAAATGGGAATTTCATCCTTGGCCCTGGGATGCTGTTCTACAGTCTAACAAATTTTGCTGTCACAGTGCTTCTCCTGATAGCTAGCTTACACTTCCTAATTTCCTCCGGTTGCTCTTAGTTATAACTCTTCATATAATCTCAGTCATTCCATAGTTAGCATCATCTAGTCTTTAGCAGACCCATTAATAGAAAGAAACTTTTGGCAAGTCTATACTTCCTTCCCCCATCCTCTGTCATCAGAAGACACTTGTTTGTTCATGCTTCAATTACAATCAGATTTGCTGTAGTTGAAGAAGACATACTGGAAGGCATTTCATTTGGTCACATGCTGCACCAAGAGAAAGGTACAGGAGTCAGGATTTTGTCTGTTCCATGAATTTTCATCTGTACATCAACTGAAGAGTCTGATAAAATAAACAGGATAGCAAAAGGCTTTGTGTGTTTAAATAACAGTTCCACAGGAAACAGGTAAAAGTTGCATGCTCCAAATTTGAAAGCCTGACAGATTGGCATGGACAGACACTGCTTCCTTAAGAACATCTTATAAAAGATGATTAATGACAAAAAAGTGAAGATCTTCCTAAAGCAGAGAAGGGATTGCTCATCAGTAAAAGGTCATATAGTTATCCAAATGAGAAATACATGAGAGTGATATTTAGGATGAAAGGGATATGTGCTGTAGCTGTCTAGGCCATTATAAGAACAAAGAGAAGATGGCTGCTGATGCTCACAATTCTTACTCTTTGCCTATGAACTGTTAATTACTGTTTGCATTGTGGTAGCACCTGGAGTCTTAAACTTGAACTTGAGGTCCGTTGTGCTAAGGGAAGAAAATACATGGAACAGCTAATCAGTCTCTGCCCTTTTTTTTTTTAAAGACAGAAAGGATTAAAAACTAAACAGTCTCTGCACTTTTTTTTTTTAAAGACAGAAAGGATTAAAAAATAACCAATTAAACTATTTGGGCTGCTTTTCATTAAGCATATGCACAGCACTAGTAGGGTCCCATTCCTACAGGTGCTACCATAATCATTCTTATACAAAATGTTAACAGTATCTGCCTATTTGCACCCACACTATTTTCAGAGAAATAAATGCACTCAACTTAGCATATGCCGTGAAGTCCCTGAAGACAAAAACACTACTTGTCAGGGGAGCATAACAAAGCTAGTCTTGCTTTCCAGATAGACAGTAGCAATATCCCTGATGTTAAGAAAAAGTACATATAAAAACCACAACCTGGAGTCTTGCTTCAAGGCAAAGCAAACAAAGGACCTTCTTTTATTCGAGGGGCTAAGCAGATGCATCTGGCCCCTCTCAGAAAATTCCAGTGAGGACTAGCTGGTTTTCCTGATTAACTCACACTTCCCTTAGGGGTCTTTTCCTTCCTTTATTCATCTCCTTCCTATCCCCACACAAAAGTTTTACATCCTGCCTGGCCTGTCTCAGTTTGATGTATATAAACCCCACCACAATATAAGAAATAGCAGCCCATTTAAGTTCTTCCTAGTGAAAACAGCAGCCCAAGGTCAGCCTTACCTCTTTAGAAAATGTATGTATGTGAGAGATGTTGGCAGGAATCCAGCAGGAAATGGACAGCAAAGCATACAATTACCAACAATGACTAGGAAATAAAAGGTGTGGTGCAAGATTCAGCCTAGGAACTAGAACAGACTGCAAGGCTGTCTAAATACATGGAGTATCCCTCATTGATACTCAGAGATCAAACAGAAAAAAGCTTAATATTTCTTACTACCTAATTTGGCCAGAAGAGGTGAGAAATCTTTTAAAAGGAAAAATACTGTTAAAAGATACAGAGCAAGGATAAAACAAGAGGAAACAACATTTGTACAATTAGAATGGATTAGATCCAAACACACAAATGGAGAAGTGCAGGTTTTCTAGACTGCAAAATAAGCTTCATCTTAGAGCTTGCTTTAAGTGACAGGGAACAATGAAGAGGACATCAAGGTAGCCTAAAAGCAGGGCTAGAAATTGAAACTATTTATTAACTAAGATAAGTTATTTCACTTTTGTCTCTCAGACTTTCCAGGTTGTAAACTGGGAAGGATGACCTGCTTCACAGGGGCGTGGAAATACCATTAGCCTTTATCATATGCTTTGAGATCCTTAGAGATACACCAGACTGCTACTTTTAATGTCCAAACCGTTCTACAGCAACACTAATTAAGCCAATTTTTTCTCTGGATATTGTGGTAATTGGGCACGTATACATACCTGGAACCTGCTTAGATTCTCTCATTTCCTTTATATCCTTAATGTAGAGTCTTGCAAATGTGGAAAAGACAGGATCCAACGCCCAGAACAGGGAAGGCATCTCCTCTTCATATTTTGCAGACTCAGGCTGCATTCAGAAACCAAATGTTCAATCCCCACGAACGAAGGGAGGCCCAAGATTGCTGATAATCTTTACCTACTGGATAAAAGGAAGCCGTTACTCAAAGGCCTCAGAAGTTGAGGAGAAAAGTCTCTTGCTACTGCAACACAGAACATTTTAAATATCTGCCCTACTAACTTACTTAGAGTAACCAATAAGCAGGTGCCACCTTTTAGGTACAACTTGAGGGGATTTTCCCTGGAGAAGTCTAAATAAAATATCCTTCATTGACTTGTGTGATGCCTCTTCACTTCCATGCTTTTTCCATTCTTTTTTTCCTATTGTTTTCTTCCTTTTCCAATGGGATTCTATCTTGATCATCAACTTATATTTCAATGAAACATTAGCTTATTTTATTGGAAGCAAATGAGCACTGTCATATTTCCCTTCTGTGCCACACAGCCTCCAAACACTCTGTACTGGTTACTGCCAATTCAGCTGGGTAGCTGCTCTTTTCTCTCTGCCACCACAGCTAATTTAAAGGTCTCCTTAGGCAGGTAACAGGCACCTTGCCCAAAATGGCTTTCCTAGGAGAGCTAATAGAAAGGTTGAGCCCAAAGTTGAATTTTCATTAGTTTCTTTTCTCCTGGTATCCAACTGGCTGGAAAAAGCACACCAGGTTACACAAGAGTTTGAAAGGAAACAATACAGTTTGTCCCCACATATGTCAGATTGGCAAAGATATCTGTTGCCACTCTATTGTGAGGGACACGATCATCGTCCTAGAATCCTGCGTATATTCCAGCCAAATACTCCCAATGCTCTGCCACTGCAATAACTGCAGCATCCTCATCTCTCCTGCTTTTGCTAGTGTGGTAGGGTATTTCTGGTAGGTCTGGCTTTGTGCCTTGTAGTTGTGTGTGCAAGTTTGAAGTGGAGGTTTGGGGGAATCCTTGGGATTAGTTGTACTCTGCCCTTGTAAAGGATGGCCCAAGCAGGCCCCTCCCAGTCCTATGTTCCAAAGTATATCTTACATCTACATCCCCACCAAAATGTTATTGGTCCTCAATGCCCTACCCATCTTCAAGGGCAAGTCAGGCATTTGCAAGAGGGTGACAACATTTTATTTTTCGAGACTCCTACAGGCAACCATTGCATATTGTTTGGGTTGCCAGGATTTTCTTCTTCCCTACCCCACAGGCAGCTTTTCCCATGCTGCCCCTTCCCTACGGAAAGCCCTTGACAATCTACCTACTGCCCTCTCTTTGTTCAATTCTCTACAAAGTTTACCTCTCATGAAACCTATATAGCATTAGCTAGAAGATATTTGCATCGTAATCTTTACCAAGCAATATACCTGAACTGAATTACTCACTCCATGATCTCACTAATGCAACCCTGTCTGTCCCCTCCCCATTCCTCCCTGCCCTGCATGCACTGTAGGTTGTAAGCTTTTCCAGGGAGGGGCTTGCTCTGATTTTATGTTTTCTAGAGTATCTATTACGTTTGTAGACGTGGTATAGTTACTGCCATAGAACTCCCTCCTCCTACTTATGATGTGGTAAGCATTTGTTCACAGCATTGTACTTTGTCAGCTGTTGGGTTACTACAGCTCTTTATTTTAAACTGAAGTTGAAAAACATCAACTGCATATTGTCTCTTTTTAAGAGCTCTTTTGGTACTCAGAAAGGTCATTAACACACAGGCAGTCCTTTACCTGTTAAAAAACTCCGTTTTGTAGCCAGTCAGAACTAAAGCAGCCAAGGTTGGAATGAAGGGGAGCATTTTTCTGCAACTCCTCTCCCAACCAAGGAAAAAAGGTTAAGATATTACACCTGCTTCACAGTCCCAGGAGGCGAGCTGTTCACTTCTAGGGAGCCACTTTCCCTGGAAAATAAGCAGCTTTTCCCTTTGTACAAATGAATATTCATTGCTCCCTCCTCACTGAGTTTTCCACGTAGGGAATTCCAATGTCTGTCACAGTGTTATAACCACCTTCTGTCTCCAAGCCAAACCCCAGACGATAGACTTCTAGACTTGATTAGTAACAGGACAATTGTTAAGCAACAAGCAGGTCTAACTACATTTTATTGTCTAAACATATGCACAGGGGTGGAGTGGGGAAAAAAAAGTCACAGCAACATGGATATGAATCTCTGAAGTAGTTAAGGAAAGATCTTCCCACAAGTCACCCTGGAGATAAAGCAGCACGTGGGCCTTCAACAATTACATAGAATGATACCTTACATACAAGCTTGGGGGAAAAGTCCTTGTGGCAATAACTTCTGGACAGTGAAACTACTAGGATTCTATAAAGCTCTAAGGACAAAGTATCTAAACTCAGGAGTTGCAAACTGTAGCTGTAGGCATGCACTGCGAGAGAGAATCCAAAGAGGTTTATAGCAGCTTCATAAGGCTACATGGGACAACTTGTTCTTCTGCTGATAAGTTGTCACCATTTCAGGTAGTGGATTCACATTTTTTATAACCTGACAATTGACTCAGCCACAGCCAGCTTTTCCAAGATGTCTAACGGTCATGTGCACCACCCAAAGACATAACAGAGATAAGGAGGATAATTCCTGTCCCAAGTCCCTCCCAGTCTCCAGTAGCTGAATACAGACTGAAGGACCATGGCCCTAACCCAAGCCTGTTTTCTTCTCCCTTCCCAAGGCACCATGGCTTCATAACTTAATTTTAAAGATTGTCAGTACACACCAAAGATGCCTACTTTCTCAATTCTTTGGTTTGCTGATGATCAGAAATATTCAGGTACTTTTACACTACTGGCTTCTCCATGCCTGCTATGACTTCCCATTCTTCTGGTATGGTGAAACTCCAAAGTAATTTGGTATTTAAATACTCCTGTCACTCATTAAAAGCACGTGTGTTAAATACCACTACCTGGGCATAAGACAGTCCCCCCACCTGCTTTCCTACTACAAGGGAAGAAGGAAATTGGTTCTTCTCAGTGGATCTATTAGGTGATATTTTTTCAACCATTTAACATTCATCTATACTGTTAGACAACACGCTTCCTACAAGAAGGATAAAAAGGAGTTAAAACCCCACATTTTCTCTTTTGCTATAATTTCTTCCTGTATGTTTTAAAATTGGAACAGGAAGTTTCTACACCCTGGACAGAGTGTCCCAGGGGTTAACTAATTAGTGAGTCACCCTAGAGAAAGTAGAAATTTCCATTATGCTAGAAGTGGCTTTCAGCTCCTAAATGGTACTGGTGGTGATATGTTATCAGAAAGGAAGATTGTAGCTACACCATACACTGATAATCTAGGAGCAAATAACAGCAGGTTCTCTCTGGAGAGACAGATATTTGTGCCTTTATTAATTATGCTGTTAATAATAGACAATCCTGAGTAAATGATACATGTGCAACTATTTAAGGAAAAACTTATTTTCTGTAAGGGTACCTAGAATCTCAGAGGTGGCGCAGTCACCATCCCTGGAGGTGTTCAAGAGGAGGTTGGACAAGCACCTTGCGGAGCTTGTTTGAACCCAATTACCTCCTGCCCATGGCAGGGGACCAGACTCGATGATCTTACAGGTCCCTTCTGGTCCTCCTATTCCATGATTCTATTTAAGTACCAAGTTAACTTTTGTTGAGATGCTCCGATAAGGCTTAGCACTGCTGGCATTGAAGGGCCACAGAAAAAAGTCAAGTTAGTCTGGACACAGATGATACACGTTACAATTAAAAGCTTGTATTATTTAAAGCTGAGAGTTGCTATTGAAAAGCTGTCCCTCCAATTTAGCCTACAAAGGTGCAATTCCATCCTGCCTTGTATTGAACAAGTTGGCACTGGATTGCCAGCATCCAGTTCAGTGATGTGAAAGGTTTTTTGGTTTCAACAGTATGGAAGATGCTTTCTAAAACCAAATATTATTCCAAGAAGTTTTTGTAGCTCATTAAAAAGATTTTCAATTTTTTTTATCAAATGTGTATAAACAACAAGACAAAACACACACCACTGGGACCTAGGAGTATCAACAAACAGAACAAAAATCCTCACACAGAGAAAAGGCTATTGTGTCAACATCAAATGTTACAAAATCAATAAACAATAAGAGTAGGATCATTTAGGATGAATATCTCCCATGCTGATTCCATTAAAATGTGGGAAGGCAAGAATTCTCAAGTATATTCCAAATAAGTTTTTAATTTTTTATTCTGTTCAAATATCATTGGGCTCCTAAAATCAGGAAAACTACTCTAGTAAAATCATTTCCTGTCCTTAAAGATGACAAGTAACCTAGGAAAAGACATTAAGGGAATATCGTGCCACACTCAATTAATGAACCTGGAAACTTTGTTAACGACTGAAAGATCTTCCAAGCTTGCAGGAGTTGCATCATTTTTAAAGGCCCTTTGCATAACAGTTAATATCTAGCTGTGGAACCTTTTGAGATGCTAGATATGCATAGAAAGACTCCTAGGCAAGAGAAGAGAAGGCTGAGAGGCGATCTTGTGGTTGCCTACAAACTCATTGGGGGCAGTCAGCAGGGAATAGGGGACACTCTGTTTACCAGGGCACCCCTTGGGGTTACCAGAAATAATGGCCACAAACTGAAGGAGAATAGATTTAGATTGGACACACGGAAGACATTAATTACGGTAAGGGTTGCCAAAATATGGAATGGGCTTTCAAGAGAGGCGGTGCTTTCCCCTACCTTGGAGGTGTTCAAGAAGAGATTAGACAGGCATCTGGCTGGGTTTACTTAACCCCAGCACTCTTTCCTGCCTGGAGCAGGGGGTCAGACTCAGTGATCTACCAGGTCTCTTCCAACCCTAGAAATCTATACGCCATGTCCAGGTGCGTATGGATGTTTGGTTCCCTGGGGACCACCTTGTGCCGCCGCTAGTTGTCCCCAGGAAATGTCCATGCCACACATACTGTGGCATGCAGCAAGTTACCCTGGGTGGAGTAGAGAAGGCTGGGGCCAGCCCAGTGCTTACCTAGGGTCCTGGGGCCCTCCCAGGGCTGCAGCAGCAGCAATCCTGCCACACAGAGCTTGGCCGGCAGTGGAGTGTGGTTCTGGCTGGCCAGGCACAGGTTGAATGGCATGTGCTGCTCTGCTTTTTTTTTCCTCCCCCCCCCGTTTTTTTGACCCCTGAATGAGTCAACCCTCTGCATGCTGCCTTGCAGTGCAGAGGACAACTGAATGTGCAGTATGTGGCGCCACAGACATGTCTGCAGCACACATACCGCATGGCCATGCTCATCTGGATACAGCCCAAGTTCTTCTTGCAGACGCTAGCTTAGAATCTCAAACTTCTTCTCTGGAGGTGGCAATATAGTAGAAGAGGCAAGGCCCAAGGCCAAGTAACTTCAGCCAGTCAAGGAATAATATAGGCACTGCTTGAATGCCTTAGTGATATAATAGCAGAGGCACTGTTTGGATGGAATCAAATAATAGCCTTGTGTCCAGTTAGTTTTCTGATGTTTGTTTACATGCTCACTGTGTTCAATACTGCTGGAATCATCTGCTAAGGCAGCATTTACATTTGGACAATGTTCCAAGTTTTATTGTATATCTTTTACAATAGACAGCCCAGTGCTGACAATGAATCCGAGCGCGGGTAACTCTCCATGGCTGCCTGGATTCCCAAATAAAGCCGGTGGTTCCCTAAACTGAGAGGACTTGGGGGGCAGCATTCAGTTCTGTAATGCCTTCCCTCCAAGGATCCCGAGCCATTTTGTAAACATAATTAAGTCTCAAAATACTCCTGCTTTCCCTGTTTTTCAGATGAAAGACCCTGGCCACCTCACAAAGAAGGGTGTAGTAGAGCAGGGAATACAACCTAATTTTTCAAATGCTTGTCCATGCTTTAGACATGGGACAATTCTCCTGTGCGTCACTAAAATCAGTAAGACACTAAGAAGAGAAATAAATTAGCATGATAAATATACTGGTTGTTACTGGCATCTATGCAATTACTTCTTATGCAGAAGAACTAGACACAATAACTATCAGTCATTTACTTGCTAATGAGACAGTCAGAAAGCTCCATTTGCCCTCTGTATTTTAAAGCCATATAATAATCATGGTTAAAATACCCTTTCCCACTAATTCTGTAACCTTTTTGGAGAGAGGGCAGGAGAAAGACTATGATTATTAATTCTCTTTTAAAGCTCTTTATCACCTGCAGTGCTGTCTGAGTTTGCTGAGCTGCTAAAAAGAATTAACATTCTGCTATGGAGCAGAGAAGGGAGAGAGGGGAATGGGACGGTTTGTAGCTTTATTAGTCTAAAGGAAAAAAAAAAGACAGCTAAGGCTGAAGCTAGGTTTTTTTGGAACAGCAAATTTATTAATTGTAAAGCATCAACAATGTTGAATACCTGCTAGCAAAAAATGTTCCAGACACGTTCTTGAAAAAGGGAGTTTTGGGACATGAAAATATACTAGATACAATTTGTTCATCCAACAGAAAAGGATATTAATTTCTTCAATGTGGTCTTATACTTAGAAATGTAAAGAACTAGAGCATGTGGGGTTTGCATTCTCAGCTTTGCCACTAACTATATCTATGACCTTAGGCATATCCTTTAACCTCTCCATCCTTTAGTTCAGGAATTCTCAACCAGGGTGCGACGGAAAACTGAGGTGCCTTGAGTTCTTTTCAAGGGTGCTATGGGGTGCCACACAACGTTAGCACTCTTAGGTTTTCCAACATGATTCACGAGATAAACCTAGAGAATTCAAATAGAAATCCATAGCTGTGGTCTTTCTGTTGCAAAAAAAACAATCAGAAAGACAGCTCTGTTATTTTTCTATAGTCCAAAAAAAAAAGAGTAAAAACTAAGAGTTAGGATTTTCTAAGGGGTACCTTGAGACAAGCCAAGGGTGTCTCAAACCTAAAAAGGTTGAGAGCCACCACACTGGTTTAGCTATCTAAAATGCTTGTAATGCTGCCTGCCTTTCTAAACCTTGTTGACAATTAGTGGACCACTTATATTTTGCATGGAAGCACCGAACTTAGGTACTGCCATCATAAGTTTGATCTAAAACCTGCATCAAAGCTCCTTGGTTTCTGTAGTAGTCTGTGTACAAGTAAATTAAAATACACTAAGGTCTGGTGTACCCCTTAAGAAACATTTTGCTGGGGAAACAATTGTAGCAAGGTACTCTTACATCATTTTGTCTTGAAGTGTAGATACAATGGCACTAGTTTTATCAGCATTCCCAACAAACATGCGCAATCTATGATCCTAAAAGGTGTATATGGAGGGTAGGGGGCAGGTAGCATGGTATATGATCACATATAAACACAACACACACTTTAGGGCCTAGAACTATATTATTCAGTTTAATATTAAAAGCAAAAGCAAATATCTCTTTATTGAAATATGCATTAATTGGCTATAGCATATATTATGTATAAAATAGACTAAATAGGCAAAAATAATGAAAAGATGTTGATTCTTTAGTCCTAATGTCAACAGAATTAAATCTACATGTCTTTCAGATTCATAAAATAAAGTCTACAACCTACACTCCTAAAATAAAATCTAGTCTTCTTGAGCTTCTTGACAGTTCATTCAATGCTGCACTGGAAGTTATTTCCACACCCGAGTTGATGTTCCCCTAAGTTAATGCTTCCACACCTGAGCTGATATTTTGCCTAGAGTTTAAAATAGTCTGTAAGGTTGTGAAATAGGCGCTACATTAAGAGGAGAAGTTAATAGGCAGCAGAATTGCAGAAGAAAATTTAACTTGATTAGTGGAACACCAAGACTATTAAAAAAGGAGAGAGGGTCATTAACATCTGTGGAATGAGGTGTTTAGAAGGAATCAATGACCTATGATGTCAACTGACTCCTTCATTGCTACCCAAGTAGAAATGCTACTGCCAATGGTAGGCAGTTGATCTTAAATTTGGGTGGAGCAGGAATCAAAGTGGGGTGTGACTGCACAACTGCACCCCCCAGGATCCACCCCTGGTACCAAGTCTTATATCAGTATCTCTCAGTCTTTAAATTTGAGACACCCCTTGACAGACCCAATGCACCCCTCAGAAAATTCCAGCTCTGGGTTTTCATTCCCCTCGCCCCGCCAGTGCAGGAAAAAAAATAGAGAAATATTTTTGGTCACAAGGAAGTCGAAAAGACCACAGCAGGACAGAGTATTTCTGACACTGGATTCTTATTTGAAATCTGGCTTTATCTTGTGAATCATATCTGCAGACTTAACAGTGCTGAAACATTTGTATGGCACCCTGTGGCACTTTTGAGAAGATCTCAAGACACTGCAGGATGCCACAGCTCACTCCAGGAGTCCGCTTACTTCAGCTCTTTGTAGAATTCAGAGCAGATGTGCTACTTGTTTCTTAGAGATTCTGACTTCCATTTCTAAACCTGTTAATCTTGGTGTGTAGGCACATGTTCACTTGCAACAGGTAGAAATCATTGTAATGTTGTGATGTATTAAAGTTAGTATATATTAAAATGAGTACATTACAATAATACTCACCTAAAGAGACCAACTTTGCAATACTACTATGGCATTTAACATGTGCTAAACTGCTCACCTATGCATTTGCTTGTGTTTTAACTGCACATAGTACTGGTAAGTGTTAAACTGAACTTGGTTTATACTTGGAAGACCTTTTCTAAGCTCTCTTACTTTAGAGGTTATAAACATAAATTGCTACTCTTAACAGCTGGGTGATTTTTTATTTTTAAAGTTTCTTAATGTTTTGTAACCGTTCAAAGTGTAGTCCATGGATTTTTGGCGCTCTGCAAAGCAATTTCAGATAATCTGGGAACAGCTATCTGATCACATGGAGCTGAATCTATTCTACGCTCAGCTTCTAAATTACATTGCAAGCACTAAAAATCCAGATGCTTTCCAAATATTAATGTTTGGGTCAGGCAACTGCCATACAAGTCTTGTGACACCCCCTCCCACTCTGTCCAAATCTACTGAGATATGACCCAAACCAGATTTGAAGTATTCATATCCCCCCAAATCTAGTGTCATCAGTCCCTGTTTGGAATCTGTGAAGTCTTCCAAGCCACAGATGACTTAGCACCTACCTCACAAAGGGCATTTTAAATCCACTAGAATAATATCAAATGGCTCATAACATTTACAAAATTTCCTGAAGCAAATTACTTCCCTAGCCCTTCTCTAAAACTGCAGTAATTTGTTCAGCCCCTTAATATGTCACTATCTTAGAGCACTGATGCTAGGAGTTCACGTTTTGACTTATTACTGTTCCTTTGATTTCCAAATAGGAACCAAGGACCCTTTTGATAAGCCAATTAGAAGTGTGGTTTACTTTAACTATACTTCAGCTTCTGTAGGTGCCACTTTATATAGATGTTTCATAGCTTCATAGTTGGTAGGGTCGGAAGCGACCTGAGCAGATCATCAAGTCTGACCCTTTGCCATAGGCAGGAAAGAATCCTAGGGGTCAAACGACCCCGGCAAGGTGTCTATCTACCCTCCTTTCGAAGACCCCCAGGGTAGGAGCGAGCACCGCTTCCCTTGGAAGTTGGTTCCAGATCCCAGCCACCCTGACTGTGAAGTAGTGCCTCCTGATACGTAGCCTGAATCTACTCTCCATCAACTTATGGCCATTATTCCTATGTTGCAGCTTCTTAAAACCAAATATTGTCAAAAAGCTATGCCACACTATATATTGCAACTCAAAAGCTACAGAAATAACTGGGTAAAGAGCTAAAAGTCAGACTAGATAATCTTGACAGATCCTTTCTGGGCTTATGTGGATATTGTGGTACTCTGCATTGAAAAATACAGTCCTTTGGTTGAGAGACTGGATTAAAGGTCCCTCCTGTCAGTAAGTTAAAGATCTCAGAGCGCTTGAGAAAGAGAGAACATCAATGTTCTATTTAACATTCTGATTTCTAATAAACAGGTCCTAATGTCCAAGGATTTGCATGAGTTATTGTTGAATGCACAGCAACTGCTGTGTTCACCTAAACAATCAACATATTATTAGTATCTATTATTTTGCTGTGTAAAGAAGAGATACGACATAGAACCAAAATCTATAAACATACTGTTATTTTTGCCCCAAGAGTTTCTGCAGTCCTCATTCTTATGAGAATTCCAGTAACACGAGCAGCATTGTATACAAAATGAGAGCATAAAAATGTTGTAACATGTTAGAAATGATATAAAATGTTGTCATTTTTCCATCAAACCAGTGCTAATGAATTTTTTAGGCTCAAGGCATGCCTGTGAAAATGCCAACTGTTAGCTTTCATACATTTTTTACTACAGAAAAAGGTGAGAGCAATTCTTTTGTTACAAAGAACTCAAGAAGACCACAACAGATCAGAATGTTTTTGAGACTACGGATTCCAATTTGAAATCTCTGGGTTTATCTTGTGAATCACCCAATACTGTACTAATCTTGGGAGACACCCCATGACACCCTTACAAATATTTTGTGGCACTCTGGTTGAGAATCACTGAACTACGCTAAACTTTTCTGGTTCAAATTTGTTTAGGTGTTCAACTTAAATTTGGCATTGACAAACATTCATGTGACTTAAGTGTTTTTCTTTTCTACTGAACCATTTGTATTCTACTGCACTGTTACCCTGAAGATTGTTGCTCTGAAGATTACACGATTACCATCACATCCAACTGCTAAACTAGTTTCTCTGCTAAAATGCTCTTATTCTGGAATTATTCTCTTGCTTTTTTACAGCTACCATTAATAATACATTTTACTGAAGAATCCAAATACTTCTATCACCTGCTTACAGAAGAACCAGAACTAGGTTGGCTTGCTAGCCATAATAAAATAACCTAGTTATACTAGTGCGTTACACTGCAAGTTATTTTATTGCAGGACTCTGGAGCCCATAAGGACGCAATAGGGGAAAGCCCATAAGGAGCCCATAAGGACGCATAAGGATGTCAATTTGGGGAAAAGATCCTGGGTAGAGGAAGGAAATCAGGATCTGCAGTAGTGTTTGTAGATTTATTCGCTCAGAAATGTTTATGCCAGTGTTGACTGGAAGCAATACTGAGATGCAAAGCAATCTTGATCCCTTAATAAATTCCTAATCCTTGCTGCTATGTGAACTAGGGAAAATGTTAACGCCACAGACAAGGCAAATCACCTTGTGCTCTTGTGCAAAGGAAAAGATCTAATTACCATTTGGAGGCAAGGCAACCATGGTGTAGTATTTGCAATGCATGCCTGCATGTGACTTAACTAAGCCTTTTAATAGCCATCAGATGCACAGTTCTCTACAAGATGTAAGCATCTTACCTTGCATTCTTATGCTGCATAATATAGTTTTGCTCAAATACCTTGAGAAACACAAGCAGCCTCTGCTTTAAATAAAAGATGATCTCCATTGATTAAAAGTGCTGAGAAAGACTGGAGCATTGTTATTCCTCTCATATTCTAGACAATTTAATTACACATTATTATTTTAAGGAAATCCAGACTATGGACTCACTGGTGAACCTCATTATTCTCTAAAAGACTGAAAAATATTTACCTACCTCTAATATAATAATTTCACGTTCCAGAAAGTGGTTAACATTTTTACTGAAAGAGAGGTACCTACTTAAAACAGTAAACAGGCAGAATTATCAAAAATAATTTTTAACAGTTTAGAGATTTACCAAACACAGTCAATTGCTGTAATTCATATATAGTAATGACTTTACAATACAAGCATCAGAGGAACTTATTTCCCAATACAGCCTACTGTCATGACCCTGGCAGCCATGGTGTATCAGTTCTGATCTACAGCTATGCACTTGTAAGCGCTTTTATCTGATATAATAATGTTTTGATTTTCAGAAGGGAAGTTAGACTATGGAAATGTCAAACTATTGATGATTCATGGTGGACCTACAAGACAATGTTCACTCTAATAAGTACTGTAGTACCGTTTCTCTCAAATTATATGCAGGACTGACAATATTTCACAGAATCAATCCTGAAGAAGATACTGTAGTTTTTAAAAACTGATATTATTTAAGTAGTTGTACGTGATCGGATAATTTAGTAATTTTGACATGTGGCATTCAGCCTCAAAGTTAACAACCTACCGACAGGATTACAGGTCTCTAAAGGCAACACTGTATCAGTACAGTGAATATAAACTAGAGAGACTTTAATTATTGTTATCTAACTGATAGACTGGTTGGCAAAAGGAAAGTGTGCAGGGAAGTACGATAGAATGGTTACAGTCTTCATGCCTTTTCATACACTGGATAAGTATAGAACTCATCAAGATTCTAGAGATTTAATAAGAAAACTCAATCACCACTTAGCACACAAATAACCAAGAGGTGTACACTATTACATGCACATAAGCTGGGTGAGACAGCAGACACTCTGGAGGACAGGGCTAAGCTTCAGAGTCACCTGGTTAAACTGGAAAAATGATCCAATATCAATCAGATGAGATTCAACAAGGACAAACAGCAGGGTGCTGTGCCTGGGAGGGACTAACTGAGTGCACAAATAGAGACTAAGGCAGGAGTCGGCAACCCCCCTGCACGCGTGCCAGAGCATGGCACACAAGGCCATTTTGTTCAGTATGCCACAGCTGGTTTGGGCTCTGGGCAGCTGCCACTGGCCACAGAGCCTGGGCAGCTCACAGCAGGGGGAAGCTTGCAAGCACTGCTGAGAGAAGTCCGGGCTCTGCAGCAGGCAGCAGCTGCCCAGAGCCTGAGCTGGCTGTGAGAGGCAGCCGGGAAGTTACAAACAGCTGCACTGGGCTCCTTCCCAGGCCTCTTTTCAGCCACGAGTCCCAAGACATGCTGCCACGAAAATCGGCTAGGACTCCAGAGCCCAGTGCAGCCATTTGCAGCCTCCCGCTGCCTGCTACAGCTGGTCAGCACCAGCTCTGTGGTGGTGGCAGGTGCAGTTTTGGATCCCACGTTTCAAGGATGTGGGCAAACTGGAGTCCAGCACAGAGTGACAAAAATTATTAGAGGCCTGGTAAGCAAGACATATGAGGAAAGACTGAAAGAACTAGGGCTATTTAGTCTGGAGAAGAGAAGACTGAGGGAGGGATATGATAATGGTCTTCAAATATCTGAAGGACAATGACAGAGAAGACAGAGATGAGCTTTTCTCTGCAGCCACAGGATTAGAAGCAATGGCCTCAAGCTGCACCAGGAAAAGCTGAGGTTGGAGATCAAGAGGAACTTTCTGATTCTGTGGGTGGTCAAGCATTGGAACAGACTACCTAGAAAGTTGTGGAATCTCCATTCTTGGAAATTTTCAAGAACTGGGATGGTTTGTTTAGTCATGGTAATCCTGCCTTGAGTAGAAAGGTGAACTAGATGACCTTGTGAGGTTCCTTCCAGCCCTAATTTTCCATGATTCTATGGCATGCGTTTCAAAAATTTATGCCATTATTGTTAAAGCTTCCTATCTTCCTAGACTTGTCACTTTACTTGTCTTCCAAATGTGATCTGTAAGGACCTTGACATTCCCTGTTTATTGTATTTTTGACAGTCTAAGTCAGGGGTGGCCAATTATTTTGGGTGGAAGGCCACTTACTCAGTTTTGGCAAGCCATCGAGGGCCACATGACAGGCAGCTAGGGGCAGATAAATATTAATTTTCTAAATTATTTAGGGGTCCCGTGGGCTGGATAGAATGGCCTGGCAGGCCGTGTCCGGCCTGTGGGCCACATTTTGCCCACCCCTGGTCTAAGTGTACCTGGCACTATCTTATCCTAGTATTTAACACCTTCCAGGAAGGGAGGGGGAAGGGAGGAAACTTGGCTAGAAGCTGAAACCTCATTCAACTGAGGAGAAGTACTAGGGAGAGATAAAGGGGAAAAGAACCCCGCGCAAAGTTGAGGCCTTGTTGAGGAAAGGTTTCGCATTAGCCTTAGCAAAATCAATGTCAAGGGCACAAGGCCTCTAGTGTATACAAGAGAAACAATATTAAAACCCCCCCAAATCTAAAGTTCTGCAACTGGATCCCTAATTTTGTGCTATGTACTGACCCTATTCAAATCCATCAGAAGCAGGAAATCATGCAGTGGACTGGTTTGAGGCCACCATTATAGCCTGACTCAATATTCAGGATCAACAATGAAAGGATAGCCCTGAAATTTGTCAGTGCTTTTAAAGCATTAACTTCTTCCCATCCACCCTAGACATTCCTGAATTGTTTTCACTGCACAAACACAGACTTCTAGACAGAAAGTACAGGAAATTGCTCCTTCATGAAGACGGCTTGAAAGGTCCTCCCTCTTTTCCGCCCTGTGAATTTAGGCCTCTAAGCTATGGGTTCAGTAACCCCTCTTCTTAATTTAAGGGCTAAGAGCTCTGTACGTGCAGTGGCACGTCATCCAAGACCTTTCAGAAAGAAAAAAGGAAATTTGATAATACTTGAAGGAGCACACACAACCTTTTAAGCCTTTTTTAAATACATCATAATGGAACAAAAAGCATAGAAATCCATTTATTTTTTCCCTCCTCTTCAAATCTTCTTAGCTCCATCTGTCCCTGATGAGACTAGACCCCTCCACTCCAGCTTTACAGTGACATTTTAGATTAGCCTTTTGGAAGCTAGGTCAAACAAAAACAAATATTTATTATTTAGCAGTTGTTTAAGGATTGCTTATACAAAAAATAACAATTAAAACAACCTAGAAATCCAGAGCGTGGCATGGCATGGCATGGCATAATACAATGCAAGGAACTGAGATTAAGGCAGACAAGTCACAAAGGAAAGCGTAATGAGACAAGACTGAAATGAGCACAGGGAAGAAAGGGAGAGAAGCAAACATCATCTGAGGTATAGGTGAAGTAAGTATTATGCAGAAGCCTCTAGGTAACCTGGAAGAGGCTGACATCTCATGCTACAAGATAATGTCAATTGAGGAATCAAGGATAGTGGCATGATCAGGGAAGGAGGGAAACATGACTGATGAAGAAGTGGGAAACGGGAGGTCAAACAGGAAATCCTATTTTAAGGCGAGGCAAGGCTAGCTCAGGTTTTAGCCTGGTGAAGAATGAAGAAAGACCTGGCATTGGTGATAAAATGAAGAAGTGACAGAACTACGAGACTGGATTAAGTGGGAGAAGGAAAAGTCAGACGACTGAGATAAAATACATACTGGAGCTGTCAATCTAAAGAGTCAGTAGCTAGATGCCAAGAAGAGATGAAGAAAAGCCAGCTAGAGAAAGGAGAGGAAGGAAGGGGTCAGAGAGATGGATTTAAATGTTATTGTCACACAGATTATAGCTGATGCAGTAAGCTAAGGCAGAGGACTAAATTCAAGCCAAGAATGGCAAAGAAGATAGAATGATGAACCCATAAAGGAAGAATCAGTGTGGTCAGACTGAAAGCAAGCGTCACAGACATTAAGGAAGCAGATGAAAAGAGGGAGATGTCTCAATGCTGGCTAACAGAACAAAAAGGATAGGACTAAAATTGTGCCTTAGTGTTATCTAGAAGCAAGGCACTGATGACCTTAGTTAGGGTAATTCAATAGACTGAAAGCAGAGGAAGCAAGACTGAAGATCAAGAAGAGTGGGCAGACAGGAAGTCAATACACCAAGAATAAAAATATGCACTTAAGTTTTTTGACAAACCGGAAACAGAGATAGGGTGGCAGCCTGAGGGGTAGGTTAAGCTGAGGGGGATATTTTAATTTCAGCTTCTAAAACAAGATACTTACAGAGAGCAGGAAATGAAACAGAAAAGATAAATTTAACAAGTGGTAAAAATCAAGGGGGAGTTAGAGCAGGAAGTAAAAACGAGTGAAAAGTCAGCAGGACATGAAGATTCAGAAGCTTAAAAAAAAGAGGGGGAATTCTGAGGTGGAACAGAAACAAGAGAGACAAAAGTAAAATAGGGGTATTAAAGATTTGTTTGGGTGAATTTGTTCAGTACAGAACTACAGTAGTTCTCCTTTCACAAGCCCACAGCAAATCTCATCTGGCAGATCAGTGAAACAATGAATTTTCAAAACTTACTGCAGAAAAGTGAGGGAGCTGCAATTCACCAGTAGATCCCATACCTTCTTCTATACCATGCAGTCAGTACAAACTGGAAAGGATTTGCTACTGCTACTTAACCGTCACCTGACAGTGGATATTTTAGAATTAACGGGAAATCTATCACTCTAGAATAGCAAAACATAAGGGAGGAAGAGAAATGTGTGTTTCCAGACAGACTTTTAATTTAAGGATCTGTAATTCCTTTACAAATGCTAGCCAAAAAGAATGGAACTAAAACACGTGAAAAGCCATCATTCATGCTTTGCTTTATCCTTGCACTCTGTGCTCCAGATGCAAAATGACAAGGTATAGAGTTCTTCAGAGCAAAGAGCTTTCCTATAGAAAAGCCTAAAGCGCCAAGCATTTGTGACACTTTATAATGTTATATAATTGTCATGGTTACAGCGCTAGAGGCATCCCTGTTCCTTTCTGTTCTCTAAGTGCACTAATTCTATCATTCCCACATTACAGAGAACTAAACTGATATGGAAGAGGTTTTAAGTTAATTGCGTAAGTTCAACAGAGATTTAGTAACAGTTGAAAGGAAGAGTGCCCCCGAGACTCATTGCCTTAGCCTTTGCTCTCGCCAAAAGACTATAAAACTATTTTTACCTTCAGATAGCTTGAAAAAAGGTTTTTAGCTATGAGACTGACCTGTTACTTCTGAAACATTTAGGTCTAATTCAAATCCTGCTTGAAGGTAAAAAGAGTTGGACTAGAAAAGTTAACCCTTTTTGGATTCAAGGCACCCCTCATTGGACCTCCATCCAATTTCAAAAGCTAATTTATATATGACAACTTACCTGTTTGCAGGGGGGTCAGACAGTGGGGTGGGGGGCAGATTAGCCAGGCATGAACAAGCCTGACCCTGCGCTTATCTGCTTAGCTTATTTACTTACCTCCTCAGACTTTGCTTATGTCCTCACACCTAGGTACATCCTTCAAAGGATCTGGCCTCACTAGTCCTCTAGTTGAGAACCACTGGACTAAATCCTAAGGTTACAGTATAAGGCCCACGTTTACACTCTCCACCTGTATTGATGTAGTGTTGGTGTACAGGCTAAAATAACTTGACTCAAATTTGGCTCCAAACCAAAACGTTAAGTAAAGGCAGGATCCTTGGGAGGTCATTTAGTTCAACCCCCTGCCTAAGGCAGGAACATCTCTACCCAAATTATCACAGCAGACTGTTTGCCCAGCTTCTTAAAACCAGTTAGGAAGTTCTTTCTAACACCCACCCCCACTTAATTTTCCCTTGCCTCCACTTAAGATTATTACTCCTTTGTCTTCTCTCCCATGGCCTTGAAGAACAGTTCATCACCCTGCTCTTTAAAACCACTCTTCATGCATTTAAAGACTATTATCAAATCCTTTCTCACTCTTCTCCAAACTAAAGAATCTCAGTTCATCCACTCTTTGCAAGTCACATTTCCATGTGCTCTAATAACTGTTGTTGCTTTAATCATTCCTAATCTAACCTAGCTCCTTGACCTCTAATCATTTTTGTTTCTTTTAAAACCAGGATGACATTACTGTCCAGCCTGAGTCACTGAAGTCAACAATCACCACAAAGAGAAAAAAAAAAAGTCATTTTAAAATCTTGAGGTTTCATGCTCTAAATTGGTGTTGATAACTCAGAAAAAAAAAAGATTTTAAAATCATAGAGAAGTTGGGCTGGAAGGGACCTCCAGAGTTCATCCTGAGGCAGGATTATCCCTATCTAAACCATCCCTTGCAAACCATAATCTAAACTCTACATAAAACTACTATCAATCCTGACGCAACAAAGACCTAAGACCCTAACCTGCACAACTAAAGCAGAGAAACTATGGCAGCTAATGTACTGCTTCTATAAATTGTTGTCAATATATGCTTGAGTTCCTAGGTAGAGGGCCACATCCTCACTACACAGGGAGGCAACTCCCACCTCAGTCCATACCAATTTGACCATGGGGCAAAAAGTAAAATTCCTTCCTGACCCCAAATACACTAATCGGTCTGACCTGGAGTGCAGGGGCAAGACCTTCGAGCCAAGAACACTTGGCTTTGTTCCTAGCAAGAGCACTGGCACACCTCACTCAAAGTCCCCAGCCTTGGCTGTAGCCAACACCCAATGCTTCTGGGAAGACTTAAAAAATATGCCATTGAAACTATTATTTTTCCTCCACTCCCTTGAATTTTAACTTTCTACATCAACTGAAATGGGTTGAGGTGGGCACGTTAGCAGAGAGGGAAAGACTGCAGAAAGACCTGGATAGGTTGCAGGGGTGGGCTAACAAAAACAGGATGCATTTCAATATTGACAAGTGCAGGGTGCTGCAGGTGGGCAGTAGTAACCGGCAGCACACTTATAAGATGGGAAACTCCCTTCTTGAGAGCACGGAAGCAGAAAGGGATCTTGGAGTCATCACTGATTCCAAGATGGACATGGGATGACAATGCGAGGTCATGGTCGGCAGGGCTAACCAGATCCTATCGTGCATCCACAGGTGCATCTCAAGTAGGTCTGGGTTCAGATGACCCCAGCTAAATGCTTATCTAACCTCCTCTTGAAGACCCCCAGGGTTGGGGAGAGCACCACCTCCCTTGGGAGCCCGTTCCAGACCTTGGCCACTCGAACTGTGAAGAAGTTCTTCCTAATGTCCAGTCTAAATCTGCTCTCTGCTAGCTTGTGGCCATTATTTCTTGTAACCCCCGGGAGCGCCTTGGTGAACAGAACCTCACCAATTCCCTTCTGTGCCCCCGTGATGAACTTATAGGCAGCCACAAGGTCACCTCTCAACCTTCTCTTGCGGAGGCTGAAGAGGTCCAGGTGCCCCAGTCTCTCCTCATAAGGCTTGGCCTGCAAGCCCCTAACCATATGAGTGGCCCTTCTCTGGACCCTCTCCAGGTTACCCACATCCCTCTTGAAGTGCGGCACCCAAAACTGCACGCAGTATTCCAACTGCAGTCTGACCAGCGCCCGATAGAGGGGAAGTATCACCTCCTTGGATCTGTTCGTCATGCATCTGCTGATGCACGA
>NW_005841986.1:2005354-2006381 GCF_000455745.1 Alligator sinensis
GTCCAAGTCGCTGATGAAGATATTGAAGAGTATCGGTCCAAGGACCGAGCCCTGTGGGACCCCACTGCCCACACCCTTCCAGGTCGATACCGACCCATCCACTACAACTCTCTGGGTGCGACCCTCTAGCCAATTTGCCACCCACCGGACTGTGTAGTCACCCAAGTCACAGCCTCTTAACTTGTTTACCAGTATGGTGTGGGATACGGTATCGAAGGCCTTCCTGAAGTCTAAGTATACGACATCAACCCCTACCCCTGCGTCCAGGCGTTTTGTAACCCGGTCATAAAAAGAGACTAGATTAGTCAGGCATGGTCTACCTGCTACGAACCCGTGCTGGTTTCCCCTCAGCATAATTTGTCCTGCCCGGCTCTCGCAAATGTGAGCCTTTTTCAAAGACTTTGCCTAGGATGGAGATGAGACTGACTGGTCTATAGTTGCCTGGGTCCTCCTTCCTCCCCTTCTTGAAAATGGGGACTACACTGGCTCTTCTCCAGTCCTCCGGGACCTGGCCCGTGTGCCACGACTACTCAAATATTACCGCCAATGGTTGTGCAATGACGTCAGCCAGTGCCTTCAGTACCTTTGGATGGCGCTCATCCGGGCCTGCCGACTTAAAGGCATCCAGTTCCTCCAAGTGACCCTGCACCATCTCAGGGTCTATGCTTGGTAGTCTGGCGTCCTGCTGCCGTCTCTCTACAATCCTAGTGAGAGCCTTGTCTTGCCCCTCACTTAGGAACACAGAGGTAAAGAACTCGTTGAGGAGTTCAGCCTTGTCCCCCATGTCCGTCACCAATTGCTTCTGCCCATTTAGTAGGGGTCCTATTCTACCCTGGGCCGTCCTTTTGCTCCCTATAGATCTAAAAAACAATTTTTTGTTATCCTTTACTTGGGATGCCATCCTCAGCTCCATGGTAGCTTTGGCCCGTCTAACTGTCTACCTACACGTGCGAGCAGAGGAGGTATACTCCTCTTTGGTAATCTCTCCCCATTTCCACTTTTTATATGCTCCCCTTTTAGTCCGCAG
>NW_005841986.1:2006416-2008026 GCF_000455745.1 Alligator sinensis
GCCAAGGGAGGGGACCCTGCCCCTCTACGCAACACTGGGCAGGCCACAGCTGGAGTACTGTGTCCAGTTTTAGGCACCCCACTTCAAGATGGATGTGGACAACCTTGAGAGGGTCCAGAGGAGGGCCACCTGCATGATCCGGGGCAGCAGGGCAGACCCTACAATGAGAGGCTGCGGGACCTGAACCTGTTCAGCCTTCACAAAAGAAGCCTGAGGGGGGACCTGGTGACCAACTATAAACCCACTAGGGGGGACCAGAAGGGTTTGGGGGAGACCTTGTTTCCCCCAGAGCCCCCCGGGATAACAAGAAATAACGGCCACAAGTTGTTGGAGAGTAGGTTTAGATTAGACATCCATAAGAACTACTTCGCAGTCAGGGCGGCTAGGATCTAGAAACAACTTCCGAGAGAAGTGGTGCTGGCTCCTACCCTGGGGGTCTTTAAGAAGCGGCTTGATGCCTACCTGGCTGGGGTCATTTGAGCCCAGTTTTCTTCCTGCCCAGGCAGGGGGTCGGACCTGAAGATCTACAAGGTCCCTTCTGACCCTACCTCTATGATATGAACTCAACTCAAGAAGTGTGACTGCCCGATGACGAGCCAGGGATGGAAGGAATCTAGTTACTGGCTTACATTTCATCATTGCCTCTTGCCCATGAGCAAGCATGGCTCTTGTATAAGTCCATAGAAAAGGATTTTTTTTTTTTAATTATTTGTCCAGGTTAGGAGTAATTGAAGACAGAGGAAACACAAAGCCCCTTTAAGTCTCACTTCTTTCAAGGCATACAGCCAAAAGTTAACTACACAATCCTCACACCTGGAGTCTCAGCATCCCATCATCATCTTAGCTCAGTTGCTTAGAGCGTGGTCGAACAACACCAAGGTCAATAGATTTGATCCTTGTAGAGGACGAGACCTTTCCTGCCTCAGGTGGGGGCTGGGACTGTTTGACCTCTCAAGGTCTCTTTCAGCTCGACTTCAATACGATTTCTACGATCTTTCTCACCCGCCCTCTGAAGCAGAAGAGTGCAGTCGCGCTCATTTCAAAGTCAGGTCACATCAGGTCAGTCCCAAGGCTGCTGAGACCCTTGGGGCACTTGAAATGGGGCTCATTTTAAAGACTAAGAATTAAAGCAGATACAGCCCAGTGTACCTACCACCCCAATTTCAGACACCATTGCGCATACCTACCACCCCAATTTCAGACACCAAGTCTAGCTGCTTGGCCGGCCACAGAATCGGTTGCAGCTGGCCGCCCTGTAGCCTAGGAGCCAGGCTAGTCTAAATCTCATCAGGCACCAAACACAGGGTTACTAACCCTCCAGAATTGGCCGGGAATCTACCCAAGTCGTTGTCAGCCCACAGCCAGTGGGGAGCCCAGGTCACAGCTGTCACGGGGGGGATGGCTTGGCTCTATGCCCGGTGCCAGACTTTTCTTCCCCACAGGGCCAGCACAAGGAGCGCCTCTTATCACGTCCCCAACGTCATGGAGAAAACAGGGAGTCGCGCGGCTGAGGGAGTCTGCCTCGCACCCCCTCCCCCACCGCGGAACCAGCCACTGACTTACCCGCCCGCCTGCTCTGCGCGCTCCTATTGGCTGAGCCCGCCCCCCCG
>NW_005841986.1:2008207-2045508 GCF_000455745.1 Alligator sinensis
GCCGCCGCCGCCTCGTCGCCGCCGCCGTGCCCGGGCCCGCTCTCCGCCGCCAGCCCTGAGGCCACGGCGCCTTCCCCCTACCCCGTGGGAGCCGCGCGCTGGTTGCTGAGGGGAAGGATGCGGCTGCTTGGAAACCTGGATTTTCCCTGTTTTCGGATCCTCACGAGTAGCATTTGAATGATTATTACTATTTAATCCGAGCCCGCTTTGAAACCTGGAACTTCCTCCATATTATAACAGTCATTATCATCATCATCATTATAATTATTATTATCTAGTAGGAGTAGTATTGAACCCCCACCCCCCCTCTCCCTGGGCACACACAAGGGGGGGGAGAAGATGTCGTTCTTCAACTTCCGCAAGATCTTCAAGCTGGGCGGCGAGAAGAAAAAGAAGCAGTACGAGCACGTCAAGCGGGACCTGAACCCGGAGGAGTTCTGGGAGATCATCGGCGAGCTCGGCGACGGCGCGTTCGGGAAGGTCTTCAAGGTAAGGGACACGCGAACGGTGTCCGTGTGGTGAGAGGGAGACCCCCTCCGCCGCCCCCCAGGTTTGGATTTGCACACGTGCAGGTAACTCATTCGTGGCCCAAGTGGACGTGCCTGCTTGCCACCAGAAATAAGACAGCCGAAAGGTGGATGAAGACCCATGAAGTCGCCATCCCGCCCTCGCCTCCTCCGCCCTGCCCCCGGCCGAGTCGCTCCTGCCTTCTTCTGTCTCCCTAGTCCCATTCGGCCGGACTCAGGAAGGCGGTGGTTTTCAATTTGCCCTCCAGACCCATGGGGGTCTGCACGCAGCATGTAAGGGGTCCTCGAAAGATGACCGCGGCCAGTTAAAAGTAGGTGAATACCCACGGTTACAGTTCAGAGGGTCCGCACCTCCGTTTGAAATGTCAGAGGGACCCCTCTGAATTGTAAAAGTAGGCAAAAACCCACAGTTAAGTGACCCCAGTTATGCACGTCCGTTCAAAACTTTTATCTTCATTTGCAGACCCCTAAAATCAAGTTGAAAGTCACTGGGAAAGGTTTCCCTAGTCCTAAACTCCACCCCCCCCCGATTTCTTCTGTCTTTGTAATGTCACAGTAAAGTTGACCGGGTGTCTCTTGCCCTCGTGTCAGTTTTGTGACCTCTTGGAAAGGGTCGTTTTCTTTAGCTGCGTGTTGTGTCCCCCTTGGACCACTTGTGTCGTGGCTGTCCTAGCTTGTTTTCAGTGGTCTGGCTTGCGTACCGAAATACCTCAATATAAATAGCCCTTTAGAGGGCACTTAACTTCTCAGAAATAGCCTATAGTGAAACAAGCTTAAAATCACCATACAGCAAGAGGGCCCAAGCCATCAGACATTCCTGTCTATTGGAAACAGGGTCTTTGCGCTTTGAGTGAGTCATTTAATGCCTCTAGTTTCTACTTTTACGGAGAGCATGGTATAAATGTAACGGGGAGACTGCGTTCTCAAAACATGAGATCCTCTGGGAACAGAAAATGATTTCTGGAGCAGGATAATGGGCCTGGAATAAACTAGAAAGGGGAATACAGGTGCGACAGTCCTGCAAGGTGGCTAGCTGTTTCCATCAAGAAGCTGTCATGTTAAAGAGTCTGTATTTTGGTGGGAATGTGAGAGAGCTGCAAACTGGATAGACTAAGCCTCTAATCAAATTAATGCTGGTCAGGAAAAAAGCAACTTTCACAGTTATTAGGGGTGGAAGGGACCTTCTAGATAATTAGATCCAGCCCCCCCACTTTGTATCATCTTAGTATCTCTTTTTCCAGACTTCTTAATGCAAAACAATCTTTTTGTCACTTTATAATGGTAAGGAATATGTGTAAACAAGCACTGGCACAAGAACGCTGACATTTTGTATTCATTTACTTTTTTCTCAAAAATCCAAGTCAAGTTTCAAAGTGAAGGAGCAGTACATCTCTCGCTATACTGTACAATGAATGGAAGACAGATTTAAACGCATGTTGGGCCGTTTGGAAAATCTTAACCAAGTGTTCTGGTATAGCAAAGTGCCCTCTTCAAGAGCATGTACCAAGTCTTAAAATTCCTCTCTCTTTAAACTCCATAGCTATGCATTGAAGTCTTTTCCAGTGCGTAGAGAGGCAGGTAGCTGTAAAGTCTGAAGTCAGGCAGAAGGCAGGGCAGGGTGGCAGCTTCAGAAACTAAATTGTTCAGAGACCTCAATTTTTTGTAAGCAACAGCCTATATCATCATAGCATTCGGGTTAGCCACCCTGCCTTCTGCCTTTCCAGTGCCCATAACAGAAGAGTGGAGGGCACTAAAAACAGCCCCACTAGATGCACCCTGGCCTGGCTGTTTGCCTCTCTTCGTTTTCAGGTGGAGAAGTGATGTTGTCATGCTAGTGCTTTATACAGGAAATGCAGCCAAGCAACAGGATAGTGAAATTGTGCCCTTGACTGCATGTTGTATACGCACAAGTAAACACAGACAGAAGAGACTTTTCTATTGGTTGACTTTTTTTTTTTCCAGGGGGAAATGATCTTTTTAATTCAGTGCCCCACTTCATTCAGAAAGCAAAACATTTTCAAGCATTAAAGTTCACAATTTCAAACTAAAAAATATGAACTTTTTTTTAGTTGATATTCTGAATTACACTTGCATTAATTGTGCTTTCGAGTAAACTTGATCATAAAATAGTGTGCTAATTTTCATATATTTTAACACTACTGAAGGGAAGAAAACATGATTGCTTGTTCTGTGGCATGTAACTTGTTTTCTCACATTACAGCTGGAAAGAAATCCAAATTTAATCTGATAGGAAGACCAATTTAGGTATTTCAGTTAGTGTATTTTTAGCATATTGGACAGAAACTTCACTCCTGGGTGTTCATTTTTTTCCTTTATGGAAAATTGTGAGGATAACACTGGATTCTAACATGAATTGAAGGATATGGACTAGTTCTGCTGGAACTGAATTGTCACAATTTAAAACACAGTTCTAAACATAACTTAGAAAGCAAAAAATTGGTGTCCATATAATGTCTCTTAATTTATGGCATTTTAATGAACATGGCATTACTACTTAGTAGTTTTCATGTTCCAGCTACATCCTGAATACCAATAAACAAGATTAGGTTAAAAAGGAAAAAATAAACAAATCAACCAAAAAGTGATTAGAGCAGATTTATCTGTCATCCAGAAAGGGCTGGGTAAGTGTACTTTCTGTCTCAACATAATGCTGCAGCTAGTAACCAAACATGTTTGTTAAGTAGATACTGAATCTCAAAGCTGCCTACCCAGTGATCTCCAAATGGTGCCATCTCTCTTACTTTGTATTATGAACTATGAAGAACACTTGGAAATACTAGGCCTGAAGTGAAAAATCTTCATAGATACTTGAATCCCAGAAGCTTAAGGGAAGTAATGATTTCTACAGTCCATTTTTTTTTTTCTTGTTGAACTGGACTTAAGCAGACTAGAATGTCTTTTTTACATAACTAAGATCTGGGAACCTTTTCTAATTACCCTGTTCTCTTCTTTGGCAGACTTACAATGAAAGGAATTTCTCCTTAGGGTTTTTTTTTTGTTTTTTTTTTTTTTTTTTTTTTTAATGGAACCCGTACCAAGCTTGGTTGTGTTACTGTTTACATTTGGGAGAAATCTTAGACAGAATTCATGTTCAAAAGAGAAATTGTTTATATAAATAACCTAAAATAGCACTCTCCAAGCATATTTTTACCAGTAGTTTAAATATTAAACTATGACCTGATTAATATGTATTTAGTTGCCAGTCTGTTTAAGTTTACTCTAAAGTCTTCCCTGCATGTTTTATCTCCAGCTTGTGCACTAAACATTTTTCCAGTAGTGGCAAGGATGTTATTTTATTTTCCTCTTAGTCATTTATTCAGCTTCAGTGACTAGAAGTTTACTGTTTCTGGAAGTGTTTGTACTGGTCTGCTAAATCATTCTCGGCACTTGCAGGCCAAAAGAATGGGATATTGTGCATTAAGGTTTGCTGAATTAACATGTGACATCTATTAAAGGTATTTTAAAATATTCATTATCTAAAATTTTGGAATAGTCCACTGCTACTGCAGTGACCCACAGGCTAGATGAGAGATTAAATGGAGACATAATGCTCTTATCTACTATGGGGATGGCCAAGTTGCATGGACCTTTTCATTCCTACTATCTTTGAAGCCAGGATGGGTAAAATATGGCCCATGGGCCAGAACCGGCTGGCCAACTGAATGACTCCAGCTCTTGCACTGTCCAGGCAAGCTCTTCTGGATGTGCCCTCAGCCAGCTCCCAGGATCTGATGCTCAAGCATCCCTACACACACACACACACACACACACACACACACACACACCCACCCACCTCCCACTCCCCCTTGCCCCCCCACACAATATACAAGACTTTATTTTGAGCTATTATGCACTAGTATGTAGTCTCTATATACACACACATAGTCTCTATATACACTATAAAAACAAAAACCATGAATCAGGAAAAAATATTTTTGGAATAAAATAAAGTCTGACATCTACTATAATATTTTAAATATAATTTGCTTTTTTAAATCTATAATTTGTTAAAATGATATCTTCTAAAAGACTTCATGCACAGCCCTTGACAGCTCACCAAAACTTGTTAAACGATCTGCCAGCTGAAATAAATCCTCACCCGTTTTAGTCTGAGTTTTTTGCTGGTAGCTGAATAGCTTAGGACAAGGTTGTCCAATTGATGGCTTAGGGACTTCGTGCATCCTGTCCTGGGGGGTAGGGGAAACACTTTACTATTTGAAATTTGGCAGAGAAATGACTTGCACTCGGTACATCTATATCACATTGCTGGTGCTTGTGGAGACACAACCGAGTACACCCTGGTCACATTGCCAAACCCAAAAATTCAGTGACCCCTGCTCTCGAGGCATACTGGAGACTTGTCTCAAGCATCAGAATGGTTATAGCATCTAGCCCAGGTATCCATGGAGTGGCATCATTGCTGCATTCCTTGTGCAAATACCTCTCCCGGTGGAGTAGAGATGCATTGTAGATGTGTCTAGGATTGATCACACGCATTTGAATTAGTAAAGAACCAATTTAAGATAAATCTATATATGATCACCAGGGAACTCGGTTTTGTGTTTGCCATGGAAAAACTTGGATTTTCTCATTTAAAAGGAGAAAAATGTGGGAAAACTGCAGGTTTCTTCTTGCAGGTTGGCAGAGTTCCAGCCTTCAAGGTATTGGTTGGGGCTGGAGGGAGTGGGATGCAGGGAGCATCAGGTGCATATGGCAGCCAGGTAATGTGGTGGAGAGTAGTTCCTGCAGCTCCCTCCGGGTAAATTTGGAGGGGAGGGGCAGCAGGAAGAGGCATGGGTAATGCATGGGGAAGCATAGGTGACATTTCAGGGGGCAGTACATGCCCCCCATATATTTCTGTGCCCACAATGAGGTGCAGGGCTGCAGTCTGCCCAAGCCAGCCCTGGGCAGGAACCACCTCTGCTGCCCAGTAGGTGGGACCCAGTTGGCAACCATGGTGGGGCTCCTTCCCACCGAGGTGAGGTATGGTGGCAAAGAGATGTTATATTCTATTACAATGATAATATTATATTCCAAATTGCTTTAAAATTACAAATGTATTAATAAAGCATTGTGTTAAACTGATACCTATTTATGTGGTGGCATTTCATTTTAAGTTGTGGAAAGACATGGATTTATTTATTTAAAAAAACAAACAAACAAAACAACAACAACAAAACCACAGATAATTTTGGATTTTAAGACTGAGAAAACTAGGATGCCTGAAGATCACTTATTTCTGTTTTAAGTGTTCCTTATGAGAGGCTTTATCGGTTGAGCTGAATTCCTTTCTAAATCAATTTTAATTGGTGTTGGGGTTTTATGGTGACAACCCTTTGTACCCAATGCTTTACCATCTATATGTCTTTCTTGCTGACCTATAACTCACAGATCCTGTTTTGTGATGCCTGTATAGATAAATAGGACCTGTTGGCAGCTAAGTTAACTGTCTGAAATCAGCCAAATCTACCTGGGATCTTCCTCCAGTTTAATTATCCAGTCAAAAAAGTAAATCATGTCAGAAAAACTGTGTGCAGGACAACTGGATTGGAGTGTTTTTGTTCAGTTATTTTCCTGTATTTAGTGTCAAGTTTGTAGTAAACACAGGACTATACAGCTTCTTTTCAGAATACTGAATGCACAGATGCCTTTGTCTTATCTATAGGTCCCACAAAATGTTTTCCAAGCTTGGCACTTAGTTTGTACCTGCTTTTGTCTAGTCGTCACTCTTTGGTTTGTGTGACCCTACCAGGAGTTAGTCTCCTACTGGGTCAGTGAAGTGCATAAAACCTTTCCCCAAACGCTTTGTACTGTCCTCAGGAAACTATACAGTTTAGCTCAATTAAAGTCTTTCTTGTATGCTGCCATGTTTTGAACTACCTAGAGGTTAAGTATCAGGTCTAGAAGCTCCCAGTGTTGAACAACAGGTGACTGGAGTTTTAAGAGCTCTTGACCAACTTCCTTGTTAACACCAGAACAAGGAATAAGCAGATAACAATTTCTTCCTTTCCCAGTATATAGGTAGGATCTAGATGAATTAGCCCTGAGAGGATCATGCCAAGCTTATCCAGAAAAATCAAATGTACAGCAATAATCAGTGCAAGATTGAATAGTCTCGATTCAAAACTCTTTGGTGCAGACACAAAATATCTTGTTCTAATTTGTCTCGACTCAACTTCCTGTATAAACTGTGATAAATGGTAGGTTTTTTTCATTTATCTAAATATAAGATCAGAGAGGGAAACCACATTTGCATGCTTATTAACTTAAAATATATATTGGGTAAATATTTTCTACTACTGGGAAGTAAACTGTTTGAGGCCACTTTCACATACAAGTTATAACAAGCTATTGATTTATTAGAATGTAGGTGTTCCCTTGTCATGTGTTCTGCCAGCTCCTTCGTTTTTATCCACTTGTCAAGTAAACAAAGTGGAATCAAATTCACTTTCCTCCGTTAAACTGGAGCAGTGAAATAGAATCATCAGCTAAAATCTTGTGAAAGTGACCCTTACTCCACATTACTTTACTTTTCATAGAAGGGGAAGCATGAGAAGATGTGAAGGTAGAGAAAAGAGGAGTCTTGCTTTTAATGGGAAGTTTTGTGTTTTCCAAGAACAGCACTTTAAAAAAAAAAAAAAAAAAAAAGTTCTAAATGAAAATACTTAATTTAATCCATCTTTTTCCAAAGAAAGTCTATACTGGGGAACAACTGTTCTTAAGCCTAACATTTTAAGGCTGTTGAATATTGTTCTTGGGAACCCCAGTGACTGCCATCACCTGTAGAAAACACGATAGTTTCCTACCAGTCCATTTGGTGAGCTGATTTAAGCCTGAGAGACACTGCATTACGGAGTAGCTGGCAGCATAGAAAAAGTGTTACCTCTCGTTTTCTCAGTATTATAAATGCTATAAGTGCATGACAGACTGAAAGTGGCAGCTTGTCATGATTTAACTGAGCTGCTAGAAATGGTTTTGGGTTTTTTGTTGTTTAAGGGGGTGTGGGGGGGGGAAAAGAGGGTTATGGGGTTGTATTGTTTTTTCTTTTGGTTTTCCACGTAGCTGTGCATTGCCTCTATTGCTTTGAGGCGTTTTTGGAGGTAATTGGTAGAGGCGGAGATATACAACTGCAGATGGTTGACTACAGAAGAGGTTTTTTTGTTTACATGTTTAAATGGATTTCTGTTGAAGATTATAATCTTCTCTCTTTGTGGCAAATTCCTTCCATCTTTCCTCCAACCAGCAAATACTTTAAGCAAGCAAGAGGTGTAACATAAGTTTAGCGTCTCATTTTCTGGGCTACCTTAATGCATCTGGTGTGAGCTCAGTACCCATAGTGCATGACTTATGAGTAATGCATTCAAGAGTAAAATGTAGAGAATAGAGTGAGCAGACGAGTACATGAAGGATAAATATAGAACATTAATGATTGCTCCCTTTTCCTTCACCAGGCTGTCATCTTTTCCAAGGTGTGAACTCAGTTATGCAAGTTGTTCTAAAACACTAGTTAAGTATAATGCTTCCATAAGATTGTTTTAAGATTTTTTTTCTACCAGTTTTTTCACTCAAGCTTATAAGAACTTCTAGTCTTCAACATTCAGTATGCCATGCAAGGATTTTTTACAATAATTATCCATGTATAACATGTTGAACTCTGTCTCTTAAATATGCATCTTCTCTCCAGATTAAGTTCATATCAATTTCACACTTTGTAGGACAAATACAGTAGTTTAAGGTTGTAAAATAAAGCCCTGCTTCAGGCGGTCAGTAGCTTATTGAAAGAATTTTGTTTAGACATTAAGTCTTCCATGATCTATTCTAAGCTGAATTTCCACTAGTTTTCAGTCATGTGAGAGAAAATCCTTGAGCTGTCTTCAGCCTCTATCTGTGAGGCCAGTTCAAACCAATTAAACTTTATAAATAGCATTTTTAAGTGTGCAAATAATCATCACAACTCAGTTTATATTCCTGTTCTGAAGGAAACTGTTAGCTTCTTACATTTTGAAGAAATTGCAAGTATTTGAAGAGCACACTGAAGCGAATGACTTGTTTTAAATTAAGTGGTTCACAAATGTTTTTGTTATCCTTTTCTCTGTTTAGGGATCTCCTGGGGGAACAACTATTCTTCCAAGATTCCAGGGATGGTTCCTTTTCAATGGTAGTTCCATCTTGGAACCATATCAATGTGTGAAAGAGTTTTTATTATTCTTTTTTCAAATACAGTACAATGCTATATGTTTTCTAGTGCAAGAATTAAATGACCCGTCTCATTCCTTCCTCCCTTTCCCAAACTCCCTACTTTTTCCAGTGTTTTCTTCCAGGAAGTAAAACATGTTAAGAATATCTCTACTTTAGAAGTGTCCACAGACAGCGTATCCTGTCTGTGTGGGATTTAATTCTAAAGATGCAGAAGGCAGGGCAGGATGACAGCTTTTTAACACTTCTAACACCTGCTCATGGCCTGCTGGTAGCTTTTCTTCTCCAGCCTCCCTGCTGCCCCCCTGCCTCTATATAGACTTTACAGCTGGAGCAATAACCACTATGCTTGAGCTCTGAAGAGTTCCAAAGTAAATTAGGCATAACTATGCCCAAGTCTGCATATAATTTAAGTCTTTAGACACTGTTTAACACCCTTTTTGGCTTATTGACCCTTCATCTTCTAAGCAAGACTTTTTAGCTTTTTCTCAACATTTATCTGTCTTTGGTACAGTAAGTAGTGCAATAGTTAAGGCCTCCTAAATGCTCAAGTAGACTGACTCACAGGCTGATGTGTTTGGGGAAAATACAGATCTTATAAAAAGGATGCTCTCTTCCAATAATGGTGTTTCTGCAGCTTCAAAGGCTATGGGGGCAGGTCATCAAATAATTCCCAAATAAGGAATTTACACTTGTGCTTTGAAATCCTACATTGCTGATATTGAGCATTGGGGGTTTGGTTTTGTTTTTTAAACAGGAAACAAAAGTAATTTAAAGATAATATTTACACTGCATAGTTACTCATTTAAAGCAAAACATTGCAAAGTTAGGGGTGCACGAGAACTCTTGCCCCCTCCCCCCATGTCTAGATCTCTTTCAGTGTTGTAATCACATTGTTCAAATATAGTTTCTCAAAACATTAGGTAGGCATATCGACTTCCTGCATGAAGTATGACCTCATGTAGGCCAGAACACAGATTTTTCATAAGTGAAAAATTGTGAAGTGTCACAGCTGGATAATATGGTAAAGAAGTGTGAGAATGTGCTGCCATAGAATGTAGTTTATTCTAAACTATAAATCTTTTGGTGACTAAAATTATCTGTGCTGCTTCATTAATGCATATATTGTAGTAGCACTCTCTAGTATTAAATATAGTTTAATACCCGTGAAACTGCCCTGTGGTTTGGGATAACTTTTTTAATTTTGAGCAATAAAATAGAAACACTTCTTGCAAAAGTTTAACAAGCATATCCAATACTTTTTTGGAAGTATTTGGTTTGACAGATCATAAAAGTAAGAGTTAGCAACATAAGGCCCAATAAGAGATTAAATTTATACACAGCTGGCAAATCAGACTTGATTTGTAGTGCTGCCTGTATCGATGCACTTTAAGATGCTACAGCAGTTGTTGTTAATAGATGTTGTCATGTTAAATATACCATGTACATACTGGGTTATTTTAATATCTGTATGTGTAAGTTCTGCTCTTATATATATTCATCAAGATGTGTATCAGAATTGCCATTCTCTGATACTCAAGTACATTATGTAACAAGCTACATATATGGAATTTGAGAAATTCAATTAAAACACTTAATGCATAAAAGCCAAGTTGGAGTGCTGAAGGTGGATGCAGCTTCACTCCTCTCTGCCTTGGCCCTTTACTGTCGTGTTGGTTTTTTTCCTTTGGATTCTCTGGTGTTTGCATGCATTTATCCATAGCTGGTGTTATGTATAAATACACAATTGAGAACAGTTGTATTCACAAGCAGCTGGAGAGACTGAGGCTTGTTTCCTTTTGCCCCCTGTGCTTATATTTACATCCTGTGTTTCCTGTCTGGCTTCATTCATTCACATGAACCTTGTAACCACAAACTGAAACAAGTTTTACTCAAACCTTAAGGCCATCCAAAATCTAGGTAAGGGATGGTGCTTCACCAACTTCAGTAAGTGAGCACACATCACTTCAGGGTTTTTTTTGGTTGGTTTGTTGTTGTTTTTTTTTTTTTTAATGGTACCTTTCAGCAGTATAGCTAGCAAAAGGTTATTTTAAAGCATTGTATTTCAATAATGCAAATTATTTTGCAGAAGCATGTTAAAAGTTACCAAGCCTTTTCTCACTGCTGATGGAGACCTGTCTTGCCTCCAAAATATCACAATCCTAAAGGAACAGCCACAGTTAGCAAGTTAGACTTGTTTGTTCAAACAAACAAACAAACAATGTTTAAACTGAAAATTAGGTGTGCGCACAAAATAAGCTTAATTTGAACATGAAATAAACCAGCCTATGGTATTTTTCATATTTCAATAAAAAAAATTTCCTTCTTTTAAACTACTGCAAAAAATTCTAAAGAAAAAAAAAGTGGAAAGCAAAAGCCGCACGAGGCAGCTCTATACAGTAATGCAGTAGATATTATTTAGAGTCAAAGTAGAGTGGTAAATGACTTCCAGAGGTCATCTAGTCAAAGCCCCTACTTGAGGCAGGACCACCCGTAGCCCAGCCATCCCATACAAGCCATAATCTAAACTCTGTGTAAGACTATCATCAACCCTGACACACTAGACTGAACACCCTAACTTGCCAAAGGTAAAATAGGGGGACCATGACACCCAATGTCCTGCTGCTATAAAGTGTTGTTCCTGGGTAAACAGCCATCCCCCTGTTACTGAGGGAAGCAAAAACCCCTCACGCTCCATACCAATCTGACCCTCGGTAAAATTCTTGATGCCTAATATGGTGATCAGTGGTCTGACTTGGAGTGGAGGGGCAAGACCCTCTAGCCAGGAGCCTCCACCTTTGGTTCTAGCGGGAGCATTGGCACACCCTGGTCAGAGTACCCAATCTTAGCGGTAGCCAAACAGCCAGTGCCTGTGGGAAGGCTTAAAAAACACCCTGATGCATAGGTGAAGAACTAGATCCACCAGAAATCTTTGGTTAGGACTTCCATTTTCTCTTGAGCAAGGAGTTCAACAAGGAAAACTGCTGTGTCCGGATGATTATGTATTGGCTTATTTCAGTGCAGTCATTTGCCCACCCCTTCATGTACCAGGAGTCCCCGGTGCCATGTCACCCAGTCTGTGGGGCTCCTGACAGGTCCAGAGATTTGGTGACATGGTGGCACTATTCACCTGCTGCCAGATTTCCACATCCATGAGCCTGGGGCTCTGCATGCTGATCTGCTGCCCAATCCCTGCATATATGGGGCAGGAGGGGGTTGTGCCAGGCCACTAGGGCCTGATGCAGGCATATAGGACAGGGAAAAGGTGGTGCCTGGCCCCAGACCCTGATCCAGCCCATAGATGGCTGTTATATTACTCATCTGCCCAATGGGCTAAAACGTTAAAACATGCCTGCTCTAGCCATAGAGGTGCACTTCAGAATCAAAGCTTTCCTCAAGGAAGTTTCTGGATTTCATACTTTCAAGGATAATTAAAAACAAAAACAACTACACAAGCTAAATGAGGTTTGAGTGATGACATTGTCTATTAGGAAGAAAGCTTGAAGACCTTTCAAACAAAGGTGGTAATCCAGGTTAATATGTAGTAATCATCATGCATAAGGTAGGGCAGGGTGGCCCCGTAAGAGATTTAACTGGTTCAAAGGCATGATCTCTTGTAGGCAATAACCCAATTCATCAAATGCCATGAGAGAGAAACAGGAAGAGAGTGGTGTTCTTCTATTTGATTAGCTAGTGAATAGTAATGAAAACAGATTAAGTGCAAGTGAAAACAAGACAGTTTGTAACTCCTGTTAGAAGAATAGGAAGTAAACACTAGACTTTGCTTTAGCATGTTAAGGTAGAGATTGTAGGGATTAGAAGGGTATACTTCAATTTGCCGATTCCTGTTAACACTTCCAGACTGCCTTTTCTTTACTAGCATGTTACTTAAATAATGTCAACTAAAACAATATTTATTAATAATAATGATCCATATAGTGCCATTACCACATGTCTGCTGTAGAGTGGTGGTGGTTCTCAACCTCTCTCAACTCGAGGTCTTAGTTTTGGCTCTTTTTTGTCTGCAGAAAAATAAGAATCGAGTTCTTTGCAGCAGAAAAACTAAGACCACAGCTATGGATTTTTATTTGAAATCTCTAGGTTCATCTTGTAAACCATGCTTGTAAGCCTAACAGTTGTAAGACAACCTGCAGCGCCCTTGAAAGGATCTCAGCGCACCCCAGAGTGTCGTGGCACCCTGGTTGAGTTACATTTATGCCAGATAGATATGCAAGTGACTCAAAATATTTAAGTCTTCAATGGGACTAGTGATTTTGTTTAACATAATAAAAAAAAAAAAAAAACAACCACCCCCCCCTTCAAATGATCTTAAGTGGGCATTCAAAATTATTAGTCCCTTTACCTTGGTTTCATAACTGAAAGACACAAAAGATGCAGTTAACACAAAGTAGTTTGTAGCTATTAAAGGATCAATAATTTCTCAGAAATATGGGTTTTCAGCATCTTCTTGGGTGTAGTAGATGGCCTAGAGAAAAAACTTTGTTTGTATACCAGCGAGTCTCAGCCATAGTGCCACAAATACCTAAATACCCGAGGTGCTGCGAGAGCCTTTTAAGGGTGTTGTACAAATATGAGTATTATTAAAATACGCAAACACTTGCATGTGATTCACAACATAAACTGAGTTCAAACAGGACTGCAGAGTTGGGAAAAAAAAAATCATTCTGACCCATTGTGGTCCGAGTTGTTTGCAATAAAAGAATTGTGTTTTTTTTTTTTTTCCTTGTAGTCAAGATGAATGCTGCCTTTTTCTGAGGGCATGTTGAGTTTGAAAATTTTTAGCACTGCTGTTCTACAGTAACAGTATTCTAGCAGTATAGGGTTATCAGCAAACTGTTCGTAATGTGAATGCAGCTGCACCCATAAAGTGATGTACTAGTATAACAAAATCACCTCCCACCAGCAAAACAAATTTGGCCTGGATAAGTGTGCAGTTTTGCTAGAGTGAGTGAACTGTGTTCGTCTCAGGTCCTACTTCCACATCTTTTGCTGGCTTAACTATGCTGCTGAAGAGCCAGCACAGCAGCTAGGACCTTCCTGCAGGGTCCTATATTTTAGGCTTTTTTCTTCTGCCACATGCTACTTCAGCTTTTATTCAGAAAATGAAACATTTAAATCAGATGCCTGCTACTTATGGGAATAAGTTTGCTTCTCACCAGATAAAGAAGTTGAGAAAGTCTACCCATGACCTCAACCTAGAAGAATGAGGTTAATTTCCCTGTGAGTACCCAGCAGAAGATAAAGCCTACTTAAAGAGCTTTCAGTTTAATAAAGATCCATTTATTAAAGTCATGAATAGGAGGAAGAAAACAGTAACAACCGTTTTGCCTGATGAAGTAGTATTTTCCCATTATCCTCTACTTTGGAGTCTCCTGGCTATTGCCAGTAATGGTGGGAGATGGTCAATTTTATGCAAGTGGCAACAAAAAGCCATTTATAAACTACATTAAAAATGGAACATTTTTCACAAATTAGTTACTAGCATGTAAACTGTTAATAACATAAATTTTTTGCTTTTGTCAGGCAGGACTAGGTAGCAATACTCAAATACTAAGGGTTCTTGTGACAGGGTCTGGTCTCGAGGCTGGTCACGACATCCGCCCACCCACCTGTCTAGGTTAGTCCACCCTACCTTTCCTGCCATGCTTTTGATGTTGTCACTAAATAGTTGTTTATATGCTGGAGGCTGCCCATTTGGTTGCCCCGATGCCAAGAGTGAAATAGATGGCTCCGAACCTCCCCTTATACCATGTCCCATGCCTTGCAGATGGCATCCAAAGTCACTTCCAACTCCCCTGGCCTCCCCGACCCAAACTTGGCCTCAGATGTACCTTGGCCACAACTCCATCCCCCCTCACTGGGCTCCTAGGCCTTATACCCCCTGGGCCTCAGGCCCCACTCCATGGTCCTTGGCCCCTGTGCTTCTCTCAGGGTATGCTACCCTAGCCTTTCCCCTCCACAGGGTGCCCACAAGGTAGCAGGGGCTGAGATTTTACAGCGTCTCATCCTTACCTTTCACTGGAGAGGCACATTTCCTGGAGACTGTCCTGCCACATCCAGCCCCAGCAGGATGTCATTTCAGGTTTTACCCAGGACCACAGGAACCTCTTCCATCCCCATAGCTCCTACCATAGTCTCCAGATGTTCCCAGAGCCACTCTCCTCAGGCTGTGCAGTATTGTTCTACTAGCTCCCTAGATGCAACTACTAGCTCAGCTCCTAGGGACTGTGCTTATACCCTGGCTACCCAGCCCTCTTCCAATCCAAGGCTCCCCTTGCGGTCATGTGACCACCTAATTGGGCCTAACTACACCTGCTGGCTGCTCCCCAGCCTGCTCAAGCCTCTTAAAGTGGCAGGCACCAAAGGTGCCCTACCACAGTGCTTAATCTAGCCTGTTGCTGAAATCAAATTTACTTGTTCACTGACAAAAAGTGAATTTGAAGAGAATGTCATAGCGGACAATTTATTTAATAGTTTCCTGTTGCATTTAGCAATTATTATAATAATAAAAGTTAATGGAGATCAAAGCCAAAATGTTAAATCCACAAAGTCTCCAGAACCAGCTATATACTGTTCTTAACTTATCACAATACTTGGGAGTTACACTGGAGGAAAGACATCACAGAGTTAACTCTGTTAACTAAATAGTTAAGGTTAAATCATTTAAAAGGATTTGAAAAAAAACTTTTCTATGAAGTGAAGTATTTCCTCTGGCATTTTGCACTTACTGCTAGAATGTGGCTATACTGTAAATTAAACAGAGGCTGTGTAGTGGAATGGTATATAACAGCATTAAAGAACATTAGCAGAAGTGAGTAAGTGATACCATATCCAATTGGAACTGGAATCTAGGTATTGTATCTAGTATAACAACCTAACTCAGCACTTAGCCAGCATATAAGAGTTAGTCCCCACATAGTTATGAATAGTCACAATCAAAAAGTGCATCTAATCTGAAAGACAACATATTAAGGAGTGCCTGCTCCTCATACCTTGCTAGGTTGCTGGTTCAATTCTGAACCCAAGTGAAGATTCCGACACTGCGCTCGACTCCTCAAGCCTCAAACGTTTGTTGCAGCTTGTCTTCCTGGCTTCAGCCCCTTCCTCTAGCTGGGCCCCCTAGCCCAAGGTCCACTGTCCTGGACTTCAGCTTCTGGGCCCCAGCCCCCGTCTCCTGCTCTTGCCCTTCTCCAGCTCCTGTGTCCTGCACTCTGGCCTGCTCTCAGAGTCCCCAGCTCCAGGCCTGGCTGCCCTCGCTGTTCTCACCCACAGCCATCTGGCCCCTGACCCCGGGCTGGGCTCCCTGATTTTGAGTGCCTTACCAGGCACCCATCCATGGCCTCTTTGCCTCCCCTCTAGCTACAGTCTAGTCATCCAATGGTAAAACCGCCCCCCCCCCCCCCCCCCAACCCCACAGACACACCCCCCCCCCCCCCCCCCCCCCCATATAAACAGCAGTATCAGCACACCGCTTCCACAGAGGCCTTCTTGCTCTGGGTCAGTACCCTATCCCAAGCTAGAAATTCCCAATGGTAGTTTTACTCTCAGTCTTGTGGGTAATTTGGGTGTCCATGAGCCTGCTTCCTGCAGTCAGCCTCCCTAGGGCACTCCTCTCTCTGCAGCATGCAGAAAGGAATTTCCCCTTTTAATTAAGGGCCAGCCTGTGCCCGTGCTGCTGCAGCAGCCCCACACAGTTACCTTAGCGGGCTGCCTTCTCCAAGTAACAGGAGCCCTTGGACTATCTGTCACAAGGAGATTTAGCTATATTTCCCTGCATAATACTTTATGGAAGGAGTCAAAAAGATAGACTTACTGGGATCTTCTAAGCTTTTCATACTGAGATTAAAAACACCACACACTACTTAAATTGTCCCTTATTAAATGAGAATCAAAAATGTAGAGTTGTGTGACAATATGTATCTTTATGTCTATTCTTCAAAAGCTGTAGAACACTAGTCAGACCGACTTCAATGTGTCTGTGTGATTTTTCTTTGATTCCTTCTGTTTTCAATTTTTGAAAAACAGCAACGTTATTAATCATTTCTAAAGAAGAGTTAATACCCTCAGTACCAATTAATATTTTGTTTGAATGGTAATTCCTATAATCTAAACTCTTTGACATGTAAAAGTAGTCGATTAATAGCATAAAGGGAATTATGAATCAACTGCTATTACAGTTGTATTTAGAAAGCAAAGGCTTCATTATAATGCCTTTTTTCTTTTGCAAGTTGTTAGGAAACCTACCCTACTTTCTTTTCAGTAGCTCAGGAATATGGGAAGTTTTATTTGAACAATATAGCTTTTGAGCAAAGAGAGATAAAGTACTAAGCATGAGGCGGCAGAATACGTACACAAGCTTTGTAAGAGATATTACAAAAGCCATGTTTGCATGGTATTGATTCATTCATGCTTTATCATTAATAGTGAATCTCATTTTACCATGTTTTATAACAATATGAATTAGTTTGTTTTCCTTAACTCTTTTTTAAAATACTGAATTTTATATTAAAATAAGCCTGTCTTTTTAAAAGGGAAAGTATACATTAACTGCTTATATAGAGGACTCAGCGCTAACACAATGATGCATCTTATTTCATTTATCGTTCAGCTCTAGCCATCTACCTCTGCTCTTTCACATCACCTCATAATCCTGTAATCTAGCTCACATTACTGTATCGACATAAATTATACAACTGCCCTTCCCCCAAATCCCCCAATTTTGAACTAATAGGATACTTGCCTTAAGCAGCTGCTCGCTTGAATGACTTTTTCCATACCCATGTTTCCCTTTATACAAAGATAAAAAATCACCACCTCATTGTTTGGTACTTTGTCAGATCATTAATATATTAAATACCACAGTCCTGACTGTTGTCATCATTTGCCATATTGGAGATAGACCATTTAATCCTTCCCTTTGTGTTTGCCAGCCAGTTTTCAAACTATAACAATACTTAGCTTCATGTCTGACACCGTTTAGTTTCCTTAGTAACCTCATATGAGGACTTTGGCAAAGGCTTTTCAAAAGTCCAGATAAATTCTGTCAGTTTGTCCTTTATCCATTTCTTCACTGACATGTTCAAACAGTTGTATGTGTGGGCCCTCTCCCGATCCCACCTGGGTCGCCATGTGCGAGTTCTCTCCCGATCCCATCCTCGTCGCCAGGGGCGAGCCGGGCCCGTCTTTGCGCACGCGGGCTGTGGCCAGCAGCCCGGGCACGCGGGGTCGGAGAGGACCGGTGGTGAGCTAGAATTAGTCACGGACGTGTAATGGTTGATTTAAAGCTTGTTTACTTACACCAAAGATGGTCGTGGTGTAGACTGGACAGTTTCCAGGTTCAGCTCCGCTTAAATCCTCGTTAGAGGACTACAACAATTCGTTCTTTGCCGCGGAGTTATTGAAGCTCCGCGGGTTCGGTAGTTTCTTTGCCCCGGAGTTATTGAAACTCCACAGGTTCGGTAGTTTCTTGTACAGGAAGGGATACGTCTAGGAATTTATTGGCAACGGGGAGAGGCTAGAGGCTGTTCGTTCTTTTCCCCGGAGTTGTTGAAGCTCTGCGGGTTCGGTTATCAGGCCTCTATTGCTTTTTAAGAAAAGCGTTGGGTCCGCAAGGATCCGCAGCGCTTGGAGATCTTCACGCTCTCCCTCTCGAACTCCAATTGCTCTCTCTCCAACTTGGGCGGAAAGCACCCAAGCTCTTTATACGGCTAGCAAGCCAATCGCTAGCCGCCACGTGTGAATGTATTAGAATCGGCCAATAATGTGGCACGAATCTTCATACAAATGGCGGGAACTTCTTTGCACCGTGCATTTCCTGGATGCAAAAGAAATGCACCATGCAAAGAAAGCTACAAATTTGGCGGGAATACTCCGTTGCACCGGGGTTCTCCTCTGCAGCAGAAAACTCCACCATGCAAAGAAGCTGCAATTTAGCGGGAAAATAATTTAGCAGTGCCAAAGCGCACACAAACAAAAAAATCACTACTTCGGGTTGTGACATGGTATAGTAGAGAGGTTCAGTTTCCCTAATCAGAAGGCAGGATTTTTTTTCTGTATCATAACATGTTCAAACCATTTTATAACTGCATTTTTGAGAATTTTAGTTAACATGGTACTGAACTAATATTTGGTGGTCTGTGCTTCCCAGATTCACCCAGGCATCTTCATTTTAATGAGGGACTGCATATTCTACCTGCTACTTGTAGCATCATCTAAGATCACTTTTTTTTTTTTTTTTTTTTTTTTTTTTAAGAGAGAGAGATTAGAAAAAAAAACCTTGTATTTTTCTGGTTTGCCAACATCTGGTGTATAGTTACTTTTTTATTCCCATGGCATTCAGTCAGTTTCCCCAGTGGCTTATATTGGTCTATCAGGCAGCAGAAGAAGAGGGACAAGGTTTAAATATTAGAAAATGTGATTATAATTGCCTGAAACTATATTTGTTTTATTTGGTTTTTATTTTATTACATGCCAGTATATTCCCCTTAATAAGAACAAGGATTTAAGAATATAAATATTCAGTTCTCATAATTAGTTTTCAGTAAAGGAACAATTTTGGTTAATCCTCACGGTTGTGATGAAGTATGATGTATGCATGCCAAATCCAGCCCTGATCATTAATGGATGCATGCAATTAATCCCACTGGTTTCAGTAACATTTTATATACAGGCAGCAGGATTGGAACCTTTGTTAATTTGGTCCCAATTATTGAACACAGTCCAGAGAACTACTGAAAATTCATAGGGCAACAATGGGTTTGAACAAACATGAAAGTAATATACAATAACACACCCTGCACCAAATATAACTGTGGCATCCTCTCTAACCAAATCTTGGAAAAAGCAGGAGAACCACAATTAGCACTGAGTGGTGTTAAGGCAATAGTTTTATTGCCATGGAAACCATTCTGAAAACAGTAAAATTACATAACAGCCACAAAGGCAGCAGCAAACCATAATAACATTATAGGGTTGTATGTTGGGCCTTAGAGTTGAACTTTGGTAGCATCGTTTTGTTAGCAATAGCCTGAAAACTCCTGGGAGGAGACTTATCTGCCATTATGTTGTATCCTCTGACAGCGAAAAAATACCATTATTCCACAGCAAGCAGTAATGAAGTATTTTGTCCTTGGGGAAAGGGTATTGGATGCTGCTGTATTATGATCTTTTAGATGTTTCACTGCTCTTTTAATAATCATTTAGTTTCAAATGTTTATGCAGGTATGGAACAAAAGCTCACTGTTGTTTAATTTACCTTACTGCCCTTTCAAAGTGTAGATACAGTATTGCTGCCTGCCAGTGATGGGAGGGAGATTTCCTGTTTTTGTTAGCAGCCCAGCCGCTTCATGGCTCTGCTGATTTTCTCCCAGCACATAGAATCATAGAAGAGTAGGGCTGGAAAGGACCTCGGGAGGTCATCCAGTCCAACCCTCTGCCTGAGGCAGGAAAAATCCCATCTCCCTTGCATCATCTTGTACACTTTAATCTCTGATCTCTTGTTGTTATAACCAAAAGTTAGGCATGAAGTAAGTATTTCAGCATTACTGCAGAGCATGAAGATCCAGAGAAATAGTTTAGCCTCTCAACAGTATCCTTATATTCCTTAATTATTCCTTCCCGATCCCATAAAGGACAAAAAGACATACCATTTCCCTCACAGTTTGATTTTGATCAATTTAAAGACTTTAGTTATTTGATTTTATATATCTTTAGAGCTATTTGCTTTTGAATTTTATCTTAATATTATTAATTTCCTTTTTATATATTGGCTGTTGTAATGTTTTACTCTTATGGGGTGGGGTTAATTTGGGTTAGATTTCTATTTTTTGACAATACCTTTCTTTTTTAATGATCTCTCTAAGGAAAAAGTAATTACACTGACCAATGTGTACTCTTTGCCTTTGCTTGTGTAAGCATACCAATACAGCCACTTCAATATATTCCTGCGATTTTGGAAGCTGTTTACCTTCTGCTTCTTTGACTCTTGCCATTATGCTATGCAGTTTAGCGGAGTCCTTAATTTGACGGGGCCACTTTAAGAGTGATTCTTCTGTTGCACCCAGACTACTACAGGAATATTAAGAAAACAGCTGGCTAAATAGTGGTATATTTTGCAGACTACCGTGCAGGAGTGAAGAATTTCAGAGACCTTTTACTTTACAGTGACCATAACCAATTCCTGGGCTCCCAAGAAGTCATGAGACTGCTCATATACAATAAGAGCAATTCTTAACCATCTCTTCTGCAAGGACATCTTTATGTTATACTGGTGCGGTGTTGTTTGATGGTTTTTATTTAACTGAGATGCTTCTGGCTGCCTCAGTGTTGACATCAAATAATGTAGCCTTGCAATAGACATGAAATATTTTACAAAATGGCGATTTATAGTCTGTTAGTTTTCCATTTCAATCACTCCAAGGGTGAAAATTTATGCTCGTAGCTTTGTTGACCAATATGAATTCGGAATAAACCGAGGCTCATAATCAATTTGTTTTTGTCGCTTGCAGAAACCCAATGTAGTTGCATCATATTTCAATAAAGAGAGGCATCAGGAGGGAAGAGAGAGGAGAACAAGGTTCAGTATCTTAGGAGTATTTCTAGTTGCCAGTCTAAGAAAGAAGGGATGCAGTTCACCCTAATTCAGTAGCAAGTAGTTAGGTATCTGATTTAGATCTTCCAATTGCAGAGAATACTACAAAAGATCACAGGAAGGAACAGTAGGGCTTGGGGAGAGTGCTTGCCTTTCATTAGATATGAGAATCTGTATGCATGACCCTCTTACCCAATCAAGGTCCAGTTTAGAGCAGGTGACCTGAAGCTATAATTGTAGAACTTAGAAATTGTATTGTTATTTATATTCCAGTGGTGTCCAAAGGAGCCAGTTAGAATAAAAACCATTTCACTAGCTGTGATCCACGCAGGTAGATATAGTTCCTTTTGTGAGAAGCTAACTTCTAATGAGTAACAGCCTCAGCAGTTGGCTCTTAAGTTTCATTTTAAAAACTCTCTTGTATCATATTTCCTTATGTTTCACTTTTCTTGAAAAATTACCTAATAATGGTTATCTTTAAGATGCACACAATCGTCTGCATTGCCGTGGCTGAACAGCCTCATAGGCCCCTATGGCCGCTGTTCCTTCTCTGTGGGAGCAGGCGTAAATCCCCAAAGATTTCAGGTGAAAGAAAACAGAACATCTCTTGCCGAGTTATAGAACAAATGCCGTGCTGTCCCCATGGTTTAGGGCCATGAATAAATGACTGCAGTTTGCTTCCTGCCTGAATTCTTATCTCGTTACTCTTCTCAGGACCCAGTTATCTCCTAATCTCACTGAAGAGTTGGTATGGTCTAGAATTTGTATTCTGGCATATGAGATTTTATAAGAGCAAGGGATCTCCCGAGGCTGTGCCCCTAGAATCCAGACTCCATAGGGACTGCTTGTTTTCATTTCCAGGCCCTAGTACAGTTCAAACCCATTACACCAGTTGTACGAGGTAATCAAATATTATCCCCATTTTTGCAGTGGAAATTCTAGTATAGCAGAGATAGTGTTGGACAAATTAACCGTGTTACTGTCCTTTGTAGCTGATGAAGCCCACTTTTCATCTCATGGTTAAGTTATTTAATAAACAATGTGTGTCCAACATCGCATACTAAATCATTAGCAGAGTAAAACTTGGAAGTCAGGAGTTACTGCCCTCTGCAACAGTGCTCACTCTGCTAGCTCCTGCTACTAGCATCCTAAAGACTGCTGCAAAGCTACTTACTATATACAGGCATTCAGGACTTGTAGTAGAGATGATATCTTTCATTAGACCAACAAGATTTTTGCAAAAATCTTGGTCTAATAAAAGGTATGCTCTCTATGAGTCCTGATTGCCTTTTCTTCTAGACCAATATGGCTACAACCTGGATACATTACTATATACAGCGAATCTTCAACTCCCCATGAGCAGAGAAAGGTGAGCTGTGTTAATCTGTCTGTCTTCAGCTACAGTAATGTTCCCACCCAGGGCTAAAGCCCCAGAACTATATTGTAACATTAACTGTACTGTTCTCCCAAGCAGGAACAATGCATGTATTCACTATCTGTCAACTGATTGCTGCTCTGTCATTAATAGATAAAATAACGAAGTCTTTTGGTCAAAGATTCTCCTAGGCATATGCTCTACAGTTTCAACCACATTGTTTCAAATTAATAGTAGCAGCAGCATGGTATTCCACTAGCTTGCAGGTGCTCAGACATGGCCCAGAAAACATCAAGCACACAGTTAACTGCTCCAGTAAACCAAGTTCCAAGCATGTCTAAAGGTTATGGAGGAATCATGGATGAAAAAAGCCCCTGGCCTTTCCACCAACTCAGTACAATACAGGGCTGATCTATAGACATTTAAAGCATCATAGTGTGCCTTCCTAGATAGGAGACTGAATTGACAGAATGTGTGCAGGAACAAGATTATAAATGAGCTGCATTTCAAACTAGTATGACATATAAAGAAGGGAAAAAAACAAAACAAAACAAAACAACAAACAAACCCTGATATAGTAAAAGAATATTTCTACAGAACAGTTTTTCTAAGGTGCAAAAGCTCAGGGTAGCATGAAAGATATTCACACGTGTGAAGTTATTTGACTTTAAATAGACGCGTGTGCAGTTCTAACTCTATGCAAATCAGGCATAGTTACTCAAACACTTTTGTTCTTCCTCTGCTGTTTTTGACAATGTGTTGTGACAAAAGAGAGATTTCTACCGAAGCCTGGGAAAAAAAAAAAAAATGCCCATTATTGTTCCATTTTTTCAATCCAGCCCTTTCCCACACAGTTCAGTGATACTTTTATGCCAACAATAGTTATATCAGTAAATGCACCAGCTAACTCTTTGCATTCCAATAGAAAAGCTGATTATATCCTGCTCAAAATTAACTTTAAAAAAAAATGTCATGATTGAAACCAATCAAGCCCTACTTTATTTTAAAACATTTGTCATTATTTGACTTCCAATTTTCTGTATTTGAATTGCTTGAGAGGAACGCACAAATTTGAAGGTAATGTGTACAAAAGGTAGGTCTTTACCTTTTTAAATAATTAGAAACTAGTGCCAGATTTGAAAACCTGACATTGTTACTAGTAAAAATGATATACAACTTGTTTGCTATATCAGAGTATAAAAACATGTTTAATAGAGTTGCTACAGACAGGAAGCAAATGGAAATATATTCATATCTGATTAAGTTAGTTTGAGCAGTTGAATTCACAAGAGCAGATAGACCTGTCAATACTAACAGAAGAGAATATATTGTGCATTTCAGTGCATATAACACTCAGTAATGCCCTCCTTTTTAAATTGCTGTTTTTTTCCTCAAAGATGAAATTGAGTCTGAAAGTGATGATAATTGCTGTTATAAAATTCCATAATTCCTGTTGCAGTTTTCAGTAGAGCTGTATTTTAAATTATTTTTCTTTTATAAATTTCATAATTTACATTTTATATCGAGTGCAAATTTTAAATTATTTGTTATGGATTCACTTCTGAGATCATTTTAGGATTGTTTGCCCCAGGCATTTCTATAGATCTAGACAAAAAAAGGTCCTCTGCTTTGCATTCAAAGGGGATATTCCAAAGAGTTAGTTTTGTCTAGGGCAGTGGTTCTCATCCTTTTTAGATTTGGGGCATCTCTTGATGGACTTGAAGTACCCCATAGAAGATATCAGCTGTTAGCTTTTTTTTATTACAGAAAAAATAGAGCAATTTTCTTGCAAAGAATTCAGAAAGATCACAACAGGTCAAAATCTTTAACGCTATGTATTCTTATGTGAAAGCTCTGGGTTTATCTTGTGAATCTTGGTTGCACATCTAACAGTGCTAATATTTCATGGCACTCCATGACACTCTTGAGAGGATTTGAAGGCACCCCTGGCCGTGTCCAGATGAGTGCAGCTGTGCGATACGTGGCAGCACAGACATGTCTACTGTGACAGATACCTCATGTTCAGTTGTTCTCCAAGCTGTAAAGGAGCAGCATGGAGGGGTTTTTTTTGACCCCTGGGAGAATAGAAGTGGAGCGGTGCATGCACGGGCAGCATGTGCCGCTCAAGAGTGGAGCCAGGCTACCCGGATCCATGCTGTGGCTGCCAGCCAGGCTCCACAGAGCAGAATCACCACTGCTGCAGCCCTGGGAGGCCCCCAGGACAGGCAGCTGGGGCCAGCCCAGTGCTGGCCTCACCCTCCTTTTACTGCTGCTGGGGTAACGTGCCATGTGTCAGAGCACATGTGGCATGGGCGTTCCCTGGGGACAAGTAGTGGTGGTGCAAGAATTACTGGTTTAGTGTGTGTAGGCCTGCCTGAACTACAAAAATAAATTTTGATGCAAATAGGCACACATTTTAATTGATTAAAGAAATATTCCATTTTTGCCAATATTTTGTTGGGCATCTAAAACTCCATAGTTTGGTGTTACTGTGGAATTAGATACCTGTATTATCTTCTGTGTTTCATTTATTATTGATACTGTTCATTGAGTGCAATAATTACACAGTAGGAAAGTTTGGCTTTCACTCTTCATACAATTTGTGAAACTAATACAGACAAGATAAAGAGCTTCGTTCAACTTAAGCTTAGATAAATGCATGTCTAATAATGCAAAAGTTCTGTTATTAAACTTTGAGAAAGATCACTGGAAAACCTACCTCAGTAATCAGTGTTTGTTTTACTAAAATGAAAAACAATAAAAGGCAGATTTCAACTTCCTTAAAGTTGAAGGCATATTTTAGTTTAACCTGCAGAGGAGCATCTTGATATATATATAGTACATAGGTATCTCAGAACTCATACCTTGAACATAATGTAGCAGAGTCCAAATCATATTCTTCAGGATTGCTGCTTTGTTGATGAAAGACATTTGTATTCACTAAATGTCTAACTTAAATCTGAATAAATTTTGTAACTGTGTTGAAAGAAAATGAAAGAGAACTTGAGAAGAGTAATAATTAAAATTGTTAGTTATGAAATTTCTCTCTCAGCTTAGATAGACAGAAATGTTCGACCATTTTATTTTAAATCACAGTAAGCTAATAAGTGACAATTTTGTGCATTTTTTTTTTTTTTTTTTTAAAGCCATGTGTTTGCTTTTCAGTTTTTCATTGAGTAAAAATCTAGCCGAATTGGAGTAGACTGACTGCTAATAAGCATCTTAGTTCTAATAGATACTTTGCAGTATGATTTAACCAGACTACCAAAATTTAAAGAAATATCATCTGCTTGAAAATAATACCTGAATGATTCAGTGTCGTTAAAGGTAATATCCAAGATGATTCTAACAATGGGATAAGAAGAAAAAAGATAACACTTCAGGGTTGTCTACACTCCTGGTGTCATTTATTTATACACATACACAGTCAGTATCTTCCCTACATAATTATTGAACTAGGTTTAATCCTGCAGGTGCATTTGCGTAAGTACAGGGTTTGCCTGCAGGGGTATTGGCAGGGTTTCAGTCTTTATCAGCATTCAAAGTTGCTCTTGTGGGCCTTTTGGACAGTACAGGGAAAAGGGAAAACTTAAATTAGAAAAGTATTATTGTTTCAGAATTACTTTTATAGTACTTATTAAAATTGATTAGGTTGCAATTCCACTGCATCCCATTATAGCTGCTGTGCGAAAGATGTTTTTATCATTTATGCTTGACAGGGGCAAACTTTCATGCCTAGTGCAAGCACTGGCCCGCCTCCCGTCTATGGGCTAGTCGCCCACCTCACCCACCTGCTACACCTTGATGTAATAACATTAGGCTATTAAATCAGGCAGGAGGCTGCCTATTTTGAACCCCTATGTTTAGGGGGATATCTGCAGCTCTGTTGCACCCCACACTGTGGCCCAAGCCTCGCAGATGGCATCCACCAGTGGTTCACACTGGGTCTTTCATAACACAAACAACAAACAAGTACTGGGCTCCATACACCACCCCCTCACTGCCCTGGGGTATTGCACCCTGTGAGGCTCAGGTGGTCATAGCTGTGCCTGGCCCCGTCTCAGGGCCCCTGCAGCATCAGGACTCCCATGAGCCTGAGCTCCCCCTGGACTGGTTGAACCCACCAGGGATGTGGAGGCTGAGGTTAAGGTGCCCCAGACTTGCCTTTCACCAGGAAAGTGATTGGCCTGGCATGTCTTCAGGGACCACCCCCCCCCACCACAGGGAGGCCCACCAGACCCCTTGCTTACCCTGCAGGGTGCAGTTTCATGTCTTACCCCAGACAAATGAGGCCTCCTTCATCCCCATAGCCTCACCCTGTCCTCCACATTGTTCCTGGCAGCGCTCAGCAGGCCATGTTTATTCTCTGCATGTGATATAAAAATATAACTAGTTTTCTGGTTGTTGTGGGCCCCGTCTACACTTGCATGCTTCTGACATACCCCAGTCTTCCTGGCAGCTTAAGCAGCCCTTTTCCATAACTTAGTCATCTTAAGCACTCCACATTTACAGTACAACTCTTCAAGTTTTCTGATAGTTACACCATCATACAGACACACCTTGCACTGAATATACAAGATCTAGTCAAAATAAATGCACCTACATATATTTGCAGTCCCTTAGTTTCTTCAGGACTCTGGAAAAGTTCTTTGGGACTAAGCAAAACTTATGAGTGTTCAGATTTCTTCTACTGAAGAGAAGCCATGAGCAGTATCTCTTCAGAGGTAAATTAGCTTTCTCTGACCTTGGCTTGTCCCACAGTTAGCCAGACCACCCTACTATGAAACCACGTCCATCTCTTGCCCAAAGCTTCCTTTTTGATTCTGTGGGTCTTCCTTATCGTCCCTCCCATTGCCTTGTCACTTCTGTCTTGCTGGGAATTTCTCACTCATCCCCCTCTCTGTAGGGGAGGTGGAGGGGCTAGATTCTTCCAGTTCCAGGCATCTCCTTAACATGCCCATTGGGGTGAGGTGGGCATGCTAGAAGGGAAGGACAGATGACAGTGGGACCTGGACAGGTTGCAGGGGTGGGCAAGTGAAAATAGGATGGGATTCAATACTGACAAGTGCAGGGTGCTGCACTTGGGCAGTCGGAACCAGCAGCGTAACTATAGGCTGGGAAACTCCCTTCTCAAAAGCACGGTGGCAGAAAGAGATCTTGGAGTCATTATTGACTCCAAGATGAACATGGGCCAACAATGCGAGGACACGGTCAGTAGGGCCAACCACACCTTGTCATGCATCCACTGATGCATCATATGCAGGGCCAAGGAGGTGATCCTCCCCCTCTATGTGATGCTGGTCAGGCCGCAGCTGGAGTACTGTGTCCAGTTCTGGGCACCGCACTTCAGGAGGGATGTGGACAACATGGAGAGGGTCCAAAGGAGAGCCACCCGCATGATCGGGGGCAGCAGGGCAGGCCCTACGAGGAGAGGCTACGGGACCTGAACCTGTTCAGCCTCCACAAGAGAAGGCTGAGGGGGGACTTGGTGGCCATCTATAAACTTACTAGGGGGGACCAGCGGAGATTGGGAGAGACCTTGTTCCCCTGAGCGCCTCCTGGAGTAACAAGGAATAACAGCCATAAGTTGTTAGAGAGTAGGTTTAGACTAGACATTAGAAGGCACTACTTCACAGTCAGGGCGGCTAGGATCTGGAACCAGCTTCCAAGGGAAGTGGTGCTCGCTCCTACTTTGGGGATCTTTGAGAGGAGGCTTGACGTTTACCTAGCTGGGGTCATTTGAGCCCAGTTCTCTCCTGCTCGGGGCAGGGGGTCAGACTAGAAGATCTACACGGTCCTTTACAACCTACATCTATGAATTATGCAGACAGAATATAATTATTACTGTCGCCATTCAGTTGGGTCTGAAATGTACGTCCTACGTGTAAATAGTGGGTGCCACATTCACAGTGTTAAAATTGTCTTCATGACATGAAACAAAATTCCTACATTTTATCTGCATAGGATAAAGGTACCGTCCATGACGTTTTAATTTCTGAGCTATATAGAATAAACAGGAGAGGAGTCTTATTTGAAGAGTGGCTGCAGAAAATCTCTAAGACTGTCATTTGAAATGGGAGGACTCAGGTGAGGTAAACACTTAAAAGCAATGCTAGTTAGCAGCTCTATACACTTCAGAAATAGGAATGTCAGCAGGGGGAACCTCTGTGTACCGTGGTTGCATATGTTATGCCATGTCCTGGAAAGTCCTTATTTGCTGTGATAGTCTTGAACCTGTCTGAAATCCACATGGATAGCCTCTAAATGGAGATAGATTGACCTTTAACACTCTCCACAAAAAGCTACAAGCAGTGTGAGAACACTTCTCATTGACTTTGTTCAGCTCAAATAAAAGACTAAGAGCAGCCCTCACATTTAAGGTGTTTGGACTTCCAGTTCAGTTGCCAGCCTTTGTAGAACTGTCCTACAGTCGCTTTTTAAGACTCCTTTTCTACCTCCTGCAGAGAGAACTGCTCGTTAGACGCCTGGAGTAGACTCTGTGTGGACAATTATTTGAAGAAAGAATGGTGACTTGTTCACTTTCGTACCCCCCCACTCCTCACGGGGGGGGGGGGGGGGGAAATTAGTCCAGTGCAGTGCTTTGCTTAGACTATTTCTGGTTCCATGCCTAGCACATACAAAGTTAGCTTGGGTCATCTCTGTACTGCACGGTCTTTTACCACTTAGATATTCTAATTTTTTTTCCAGGGGCTGTAGGCTGTTACTTTCTTACATAACTTATAGGGGCCCCTCTACACATGGAGGTAAAGGAATAATGGGATCCAATGCATGATCCACACAATCACACCACCTGCTATGCCCCATGTGCATGGCAGGAGGTATGATTGTGGGATTGCACGTTAGATCCCATCATGCCTTATTGCCCTGCACCAGCAAGAAGCAAGCTCCCACAGTTACGAGCCCCCTCAGTTGAGGGGCTCCCAGCAGCAGGAGTGCCCCAAACACCTATGTGGGGCACACACGATTCCCAGCTCCAGGCATTCCAGCCCTGGGGGGGCTTCATGCACCCCTGGGGCAGCCACACCCTCTTCACTGTCAAGACCCAGCTGGATCCTGGCATCCAGTGTCTGCAGCTGCAGGCTTGGGTCCTGGCAGCATAGGGACCCAGAGTCAGCAGATGCTGGGGCTAAGGGTGTCTTCATTCGAAGGAATCCCAGCCCCAGCTGGGCATGGTGCACACCTGCTGCTGGGAGAGGGCTCCCAGCCACTAGGGAAACCCTGTTATACATGCAAATTAAAGCGTAATAGCAACCAGCTATAGAGTTAGTACACATTTTCCAGGTCTAACTGTATAGCTGATTGGAGCTTTTTATTGTGTGATAGGTACTTTGCAGGTGTAGTTGGTCTCAAGGTAATTGCGCAAGTAACTAGTTAATTGCATGATACCTGTAACATGGAGAATGGCCAAGCAAATGTAGAATCTAAGGAGGTGAAATAATTGATATTTGTCTGTTTGCCTGTCCTGAATATCTTAAAAACGAAGACATTCCTGTCCGATTTTGTTTTGCAGGCTCAGAATAAAGAAACCAAAGTCTTGGCTGCTGCAAAGGTGATTGATACTAAATCAGAAGAAGAACTTGAAGATTACATGGTTGAAATTGATATTCTAGCATCCTGTGATCATCCAAATATTGTCAAGCTTCTTGATGCTTTCTATTATGAAAATAATCTTTGGGTAAGTATTTTCTTATGTTTAATTTATGTGAAAATATTGAAAAAAATACTGAAATTATTTTTTTCTAATTTAGTAAGAGATTCTCGTTATTCAAATCAGATCTCTCATTTATTCCTAAACATCAGATAATTATTTAGTGGAGTTGGAGTGTTGTCAGTGCAGACTGTACTTGAAAGCCTGTCTAATATCTATCCCAACTATACATTTGGTCCAGTAAAAGATATCACCAAAAATCCATGTCTTTTGCCTGTACTTCAGTATTCTTCCAATTATCTTGCACCGAATAATTATTTGTAAAGATGTATAAATACTGTATAACAAAATTACTTTCATCTCAGGATCTCCGAGATGATATTCATTTAGAAAAGTGCACGTGGGGACTGTACAAGGAAGACACAGTTTGCAATTTAATTACAAAGAACTAGTCACAAAACAAAAATTACCCAGTAGCAGGGGCAACATTGGGGGGTAGCTTGCCCCTCCTGTCCCCTGCCCCAGCATCATCGCTGCTGCCCGCCCCACACAGCTAAGTTTGCCCGCTCAAAGTCTAGCCCCCCACCCGGGAAGAGGCTGGTGCCCTGCCTGCCCAGTAGATATCCTGGGAGATTTAAAGATATATTTTACCTTTGAACATAACTCTTTAAACAACAGGAACAACAGCATGAATCAAAGCCTGAATGATAAGTGAACCAGGAGCTCCAGCCAGTTTTCTGTCCACCTTACGGTCCATTCATCCAGCCCATACTTACTTAGCTTGCCTGCGAGACTGCTGTGGCAGACCGTATCAAAAGCCTTGCTAAAAATCAAGGTATAGCACATGCCTGCATCCACAGAGTAGGTCACCTTGTCATAGAAGACAATCAGGTTGGTCAGGCATGACTTGCCCCTGGTGAATCCATGCCGACTGTTCCTAATCACTTCTCCAAGTGCTTAGAAATGATTTCCTTGAGGATCTGCTCCACAATTTTTCCAGGGACTGAGGTAAGGCTGACCAGTCTGTAGTTCCTGGACCCTCCTTTTCCCTCCCTTCTTAAATATGGGCACTATATTTGCCCTTCTCCAATCATCTGGGACCTCTGACTGCCATGAATTTTCAAAGATGATGGCTTGTGGCTCTGCGGTCTCATCAGCCAACTCCCTCAGCACCCTCAGGTGTATCCCATCTGGCGCCATTGACTTGTATATGTCCAGGTTTTCTAAATAGTCCAACCTGTTTTTTTGCGACTTGACTGCTCACCTCCTCCCCAAACTGTGCTGCCCAGTACAGTAGCCTGGGAGCTGACCTTGTCTGTGAAGATTGAGGCAAAAAAGGCATTGAGTTCTTCAGTCTTTTCTACATCCTCTGTCACACGGTTGCCTCCCCCATTCAGTAAGGGACCCACACTTTTCCTGATCTCCTCTTGATACTAACATACTTGTAGAAACCCTTCTCGTTTACCTTCACATCCCTTGCGATGGACATTAGTAATCCTACAGTGTGTCAGCACATATATTAGATGTTATTAACAAAGAGTCATTTACTCTAGATTTTATTCCATGGTAAAGTTACTCTGTCTTAAGTACCGGACATATGGCCAGCCTGCTTAAGCTTGCTGTTGGCACTGTGTGTTATTATGGTGACTGGCCACTAGGTGGCAGGGGCACCAGTTTGTTTTAAAACAACCAGCTCAGCCAAAAACCCGTTATGGGAGCAGACAAATTATAAATAGGAATCTTACTAATCTCTTTATTACAGTTATTGCATATTTTGAAGGGGTGACTTACCCTGGATTTGAGCATATTACTACATAATAGGGTTGTACATTAGGGCTATGTGAACCTTAGCTGGCTGTTTCGTTTCAACGTTTTTTTGTTTGTTTGTTTGTTTGTTTTGTTTTTTACTCGTTTCAAGTTTGAAACAGCAAAATTGAAATGAAACAAAGGGCTTCGAAAGCCTCAAAATGAAATGAGGCCAGTCAAAATGTTTGGAAATGTTTCAGACTTCGAAGCAGCCAGGCAGGTGGTGGGAGGCAGGGGAGAGCCAGGGCTGCACTCCCCGCCGGGCTGAGCCACATGGGACTGTGGAGCCGCTTGGAGTACAGCCCTGGCTCTCCCTGCCTCCTGCCACCAGACTGTGCTCTGATCAGCTTCACCAGCCCCATGCAGCTCAGCCTGGTGGCGGAAGGTGGACAGAGCTGGTGCTGCACTCCAACTCCTGCCACCGGGCTTAGTTGCATGGGGCTGCGAGCTGCTGGGAACAGCTTGGTGGCGGGAGGCGCCTCCCCCCACCAGACTGAGTTCTCTAGAGCTGCAAGCCTCTGGGAACTGAACCTGGTGGGGGGAGGCGCCTCCTGCTGCCAGGCTTAGTTCTCAGCGCTGAGCCCAGTGGTGGGAACTGAGTCCGGCAGTGAGAGGTGCCTCCCCCAGCTGGGCTAAGTTTCCCAGCTCTGCACACCGCTGGGAACTGAGCCTGGTGGCAGGAGGCACTTCCCCCGGCTGGGCTCTGTTCCCCAGCACTGGGTCTCAGGCATCAGGAGCAGCATCCTGTGAACCAGCAGGCAGAACCAGGAGGGCTGCAGGGGCCCTGCTGGACTCCTCCCAGGGGTGCGGGCCCCCGATCTGCCTGCCAGATCTCAGGACGGTGCTCCTGCTCCCCAGCTGCTACATGTCAGCAGCTTGAGGTGCAGTTGCCCCAGAAACCCCTGGACTTATCTCCTTGAAACTTGGCAGGCTTCATGCCCTCAGAAGGGGCTAGCATCCCTGCAAGGTTCATCAGAATCAGGCAAGAAATGACAAAGTTATAGACTATTTCATGCTTCCCCATAATAACTAATGGGCAAAACGTCGAAACAGCAAAGCCGTTTTGACAGTGGAATGGAACAGTGCTGTCAAAACAAAACGAAACTCGAAACTAAACACGGTTCTGTCGAAACAGAAGTCAAAGCAGAACGCTGCTGTTTTGCGCTGCCTTACGTACATCATGTGTCCACTTCACTTGTACTATATCATGAAGTCAGTTTACACATAATAAGCCTATCCTGTGCCCAACCTCTTAATGCCTCAGTCTTTGAAGTGTTTGTCCACAATATTTCTGTGGGATATTACTGCTTATATTTCTGTAGTATCTATTCAAGGATCAGGACTCATTTGTGTTAGCACTTGACAAAGATGGAAGACAAAGAAGACCCTGTCCCCAAGGAATTTATCATTTAAGTGTAAGACTAGAGATGCATGCATACAGATAGACAGACAGGACAGGACAGTACAAAGAAGCAATGAGACCATGTCTTCATACATGACAGGCAGTGATTCCCAGAATGCCAAAGGCAGATTAGGACAGTGATGGTATCTCTATTTAGCAGATGGGGGAATTGAGGATCAGGGAGACTAACAAAATGTGTCAAGACAACAAAGTATATCTGTGGAAACGACTTGAACTCCAGTCCTATGCTGGTGTCCTGATCGCTAGAGCATCATCCCAGTGGTAAAAATTACCAAAGGGCAACAAGACCTTACTAACCAATGAAATACTTATCGTAGAATAAAGAACCTTAAATATGTTAAGATCTACATCCTACCATGTAAGAGCAAGTACTCCAGATAGCCTTAGGAACAGAAAAATTCGCAAGTATGTCATAGTTATTAGCAATGGTCATAAGCTGATGGAGGATGGGTTTAGGTTAGAGATCAGAAGGCAATATTTTACGGTTAGGGTGGCCAAAATCTGGAACCAACTTGTCAGGGAAGTGGTCCTCTCCCCTACCTTGGGCAAATTGAAGAGGAGGTTGGATGATCACCTGTCTGGGGTCTTGTGAACCCAGCATTCATTCCTGCCTGCGGCAGGGGGTCAGGCTAGATCATCTGTTCAGGTCCCTCCTGACTCTAGCTAGTATGAAACTATTAAAGACACTGATTTGCAGTAAAGAGTATGAACGTTGGTATTACCATTGTGGCCATATTGTAACCCATGCAGTCAATATGTGCCTTCTAAAGTTCCCCTGAAGTTTTATTTGTCTGCTCTGATCTTAATTATTTTCTGTCAATGGCTGTTTTTTTCTGTGTACCAAACTACAGAGATGGTGGTAGTGAATAGGTTGGTTCTTTATGATTATATGTATGAATATTATTTTAAAATAATATACATACTAGTCAAAGTATTCGAAGTTTAAAGGCCCCATGTAAGCCTTATTTGATTATGAATTCATGCAATACTGAAAGTGTGCTAAAGGCTTTGCAAATAAGCTAGGCAAGTTCCCAGCACTGAGGATTTCACAGTCTAAATACGAGTCATTATTGGCATATAGCATAAAATATTTAGTGAATAGGTTGTATTTTGTTGGAGTGCTTTGCAGATCTGCTGTAGATGTTGGTATACAGAAGAGTGTTACTAATTGTGGAGAATTCCAATCTGGATTAGAAAGAAAAAAAAAAAATCTAATGTTTGTGAAGTACCATGGTAGGTGATGGAGCCACAGGCAGTCATACTTTCTTCAGGCCAGTGAGAAGTTCTGCATCCCCCAGTGACCCTGCTCCAGATATTCTTCATTAGGTGAAGATGAGGTTGCTTATGTGGTTCAAGAAGGTGCAACGCTGAGGCGTGCTGCACTGCCTCAGTGTGCGCTAGCTCCTGAACCACAAGTAGTACCATTAGCGTGGCACTGCATACAGGTCAATAAGCCCTGCTTCTCTAGGAGCGTGCAGTGCCATACTAGCACTGCCATCCTGCTTCAGGTTTGGGACATCTTACCATGGTGCTGTCTTGTACCATATAATTTGTACCCTAAGGCAGCTTGTGCCTGCTGCTGCTTGCTTGTGACTGTTGCTCTGTAGTTGGGTGGTGAAAGGAAAGGTGCTAGGTTTTACTGCTCGGTTAACTGCTCATGGGTAGGAAAATCTTGGAGTTCTATTTAGTTGCAGCTTTTAAGAACTTGCAATACAATTTCTGCAGAAAGAAAGTAGTTGGGAAAACTAGTGAAGGTACTCAGCATTGCTTCTTATGTTAAGGGGAGAGGACATTCCTTTCCTTTTTCTCAAATAGAGAAGGTGTAGTTGGAATAGTGCCATTGTAGTGGTTTCCCTTAGCTGATCACTTGTGCCAGTAAAGCAAAGAGCAGGGGCTGTTGCAAGTGTTTCGGGTGAAAAGTAAAATAATGTTTTAAGGGCTTGTGTAGCCAAAATGAGACCTGACTCCCTGTAGCTACAGCGCAACTGTGGAACTAGTCTGAATTTATCCCATCTGATCCCCTAAGCAGAGCAGAGGCAACATCAGGAGCTGGAGCCTGAAGTAGCACTGCAGGAGCCAGTTTTAAGATCTCTAGCCGTTTCAGGCTGTTGGCATGCAGAAGGTGGCATTATTTGGTGGTGATATACAAGTTCCTGCTTTGATCAATACCAAATCCATCCTCAGTCCAGTAGTAGAACAGAGCAGAGGTCAGTGGTTCTCAACCTTTTTTGTACCAGGACCCATTTGTAAACATCGATGGCCAGTCCCGACCCAGTAAATAGTTTAAGTAGAAAACAGCTGCCAGCCCCTCGATCCCAACTCACAGACACCCCCCTCCCCACTGATAGAGATCTACATAAGCACACAAAGCCGAGGACATGAATCTGAAATGTCTAACAATGAGATAAACTGCTACACAAGTGGAAGACTTATGTAAGTAGGGAAACCAAATAAAAGAACCAAGAATTAGAACATTTTTTTTTTTGTGCATCACAAAGTGAGGTTATACATCAGGTTCTCTTGGAGCATTTGCACCACTTGAAGTTTAGATTCCAAAAATATCAAAATGATTAAATAGCAAAAGCTGTTTGTATGGCTTAACCATCGTCATAATGAATTTGTATTGAATAATTTCTAAAAAGGAAAATAATCTTTCTAGGACCAATTTGCATTGTCAGCTTTCAGTACTCAAAAACTAAATTCTCTCTCTTATATTTGGTAGGCATACACTGTGATGTATCCCTTCTCCAAGCCATAACTTGGTTTAAAAAAAAAAAAAAAGTTTTATTTTTTTCTCTTGCCCTTAAATATTATTTTAGAACACTGGCCTTTGCTGTTTTATAATACAAAAAGACAAAAAATGTAATGTTTGTCTGTACTGATTATGGGTTAACAACAACCCGTTTAACTTAAATTTCTAGAACAAGCCGGGCAACAACCAGGAAAGCATAAAAATTGCTTTCTGGCTTGTCAGGTTTAGAAACTCTTTCTTCGCCAGGACATGTATCAAAATATGAGGTGTTAAACTACAACTTTAGAAAATACCTGTATTTTCATAGTATTTTCTTATAAATTTTCCAGCCCTATAACAACTTCTCCCTTTCTTCGTTTAAGTCGAACTTGTACAAATCTGTACTGGCTATTCAGCCACACACAAAATTGGGTAATGGTGTGGCAGGTTTAGCAGGGTCTGTTTTGAGTAATTTGACGGCTTTAAGCCTGCCATAAGGAACACTTCATGCTCTGAAGTAGCACATTATATGCATCGTAAATTAAGCCTTTCCTTTTTCCTGTGTTAATTGTATTCTGTATCACCTTTATCTGCCTTTTTGCTGTTGTTACAAGTCCACCTGGTTTGTCTCCCAAGTTCACTAGGATTTTTTTTTGAGCAACAATGGAATTGAGACCAGTGTTGGATTCCTCCACTATAATTCGTTATTCCAAGGAAAATACCTTACTGATTTTTTGGCAAGGAAGAGTGATAGAAAAATAAGTTGGAGGGGGTTTATATTTAAAAGTGATTGACCCTTTATTTTAGGATTTCTTGCTTCCCTCCTTCTCTCCTCCCATTTAAGTACCATAGTTTTTCTGCTTCACCTGAACGAAACTAGAAGATAAGGCAGCTGTTTATGCTGATAGCAAATTATTTGGCTCTCGTACTAATCATTCGTTCA
>NW_005841986.1:2045539-2065500 GCF_000455745.1 Alligator sinensis
GCAGTCCAGGAGTACAATACAGTTTTGAGAGTTGAGTGTTCAGTAATTATGCAGATAACACCCACAACCAGATTTCAGTTGACCCTAATCTTTTTAGTGTGGAATTTTTATACTTGAATTAACATTTTTTGTCTAAGGGTCTCTAAGAAGTGTGAGAACAATTTACTTAAAACCACACCGAATCTTTTTTATTAGGTAGTGTGTAACAGGTTTTGACTCCTAGCCCCAGTCCTTGCCCCTCCTGAGCTAGGGGCTCCCTAGCTCTATCAGTCTCTGGCTTTGACCCCCAGTCTTTGCTTCTCTCTTTGGGCCCTGGCCCTGCTCCTGGGCCACTAGAAACTCCTGGGCTCCCTTAGTCCTGCCAGTCTCCAGCTGTGGCCCTTCTCAGCCTTTGGCTCATCTCAGGGCCCTAGCCCCTGTGCCAGGGAGACCTTTGGACTCCGTGACCTTGCTGACATGCCCCATCCTGGGCTATAAATCTCTGAGCTCTCTGGCCCCTCTCTCCCTTGTGCGCCAGCTGGGACCTCCTTGCCTCCCCCTTATCCCTTCCACGAACCAGCAGAGTTACTTACCCCCACTCAGATGTTAACCCAGAAGCCCTACTGCCCAGGAACTCCTCTCTCCATGACACTCGCACCTAGACTCCCTGACTAGCTCAGGCCCTGGGTTTATATGCTACAAGCCCCACCCCTTTCTGGTCAGGTGACTCTAATTGGCTCCTGCCACACCTGCAGACTGTTTCTCAAGCAGCCTCTTCCCCTCTTAAAGTGGCAGGTGTGCGGTAGTGCAGCTGCCATTTTACAGAGGTTAGTAAAGCAATGTATTACGGTAACATAAGGCAGAGGTGTCAGACTCCTCAGGCCCCATGGGCTGAGTGCAGGTTGCTGGGCTGGTCTGTGGGCCGGGCCAGGACTGACACCCTGTGCAGCACCTGCAGTGCCAAGTCCAACCCTCATGCCACATGCACTGGCACCAGGGATTGCTCTGCATATGTCATGTGGAGTCGGCATGGGGCACATGCTACTGGGGCGCATGGGCTGGACTCAGTGCTGTTTGCAGTGCCCCAGACCTGGGTCCACCTGTATACCACAAGCAGTGTGTATTCAGTGCTGGCACCGCATGCACAGCGAGCCCTGGGGTTGACACTTGGTGCGTGAAGGCTGGACTGGCTGCGTGCACTGCATGCAGCACTGGGGCATAGATGCCAGGGCACGCACTGCATGCAGCACCCTGCCAGCCCAGCCCTTTGCACTGGTTCCAGCAGGGCCCAATCCGGACTGGCCCCGGAGCCAGCATGCAGGGCCTGTGTGGCAGGGCACTGCACGCAGCAAACACCCTGGACTGACCTCCTGTTCTTTGTGCAGGGCTTGTGGCACTCGGTCCAGCCCATTTGCCACATGCAGCACGCAGAACTGGGATTGGTGTGTGGGACTGGTCCAGTGGCCTGCATGGATCAGCCAGATCTGGCCCCCAAACCACAAGTTTGACACCCCTGATATAAGGGAACATAGGGCCCAGGGCCCCTGCTGTTAGATGCTGTGTCCTGATTTCTAAACTCTCCAATTCAGTAGAGTAACTATTTTTAATACATGCATCTTTTTATTTGCACACAGATCCTGATTGAATTTTGTGCAGGTGGAGCAGTAGATGCTGTAATGTTGGGTAAATATATGTTTTTGTTTCAAATAGAAAACTTATAAAGTTGAAATAAGAATAATTAAATATTTGAAGGCTTTTGCTTTCAAAATTCTATATATGCTGTTCTGAAATGTAAGTATCTTTACATTTTATGAAGGGCTATCCTGAAGAATAGTCAATACTGTAGTTTTAAAATATTTGCTAATATTGCAATTTTGTACACAACTACCACACTGTAGTGCATAGTAATTTACTTTCTAACTTCTGAAGTATCCCATGATTCTGAAAACGTTGAGTTGTTTATATTAATAACTGGGGACTTGATCTTGAAAATGCTTACATGAATATCAGCAACTTTAATTAAGGGTAGTCATGCCAGCTTATCCAGGAGCCAGCTGTTTGTGTGTAAAAGTATTTTCAGAGTCTGCTCTTTTTATTATCTTCCTCTAAATTACATTTTAATTAATAATTTATATTTCACTTACCCAAAAGTCTGATATATATAGTGCTTAAATGCAGGTATATTTAACCATTGCAAGTATGAGATCTTTGTATTTAATGAGATCTCTATATAGAACAAAAAATCAAATTTAATACACACACACACTCACACACACACACATATATATATAGTTCATATACACATTGATGTTCCCAGATTCCCAGGATGAAATTCTGGCTTCATTGAAGTCAGTTGGAACCCTACCAAGATCTTTACTGGGGACAAACTTTCTTTCCAGCTGTTTACTTCTGAAATTAAATAAATTAAGCAAACTTCGTTTCATTATACTTCTGTCATTTTTGTTATGATTTATGATGAGCCATCTGGAACTTTATGTAAATAGCAAGGCATAAAATTGCAAATGACATTTGTTTATTTCTGCATGCTTTTGTCTTTTTAGAGCTTGAGAGACCATTAACAGAGCCACAGATCAAAGTAGTTTGCAAGCAGACTTTGGAGGCATTAAACTACTTGCATGAAAATAAGATAATTCACAGAGATCTAAAAGCTGGCAATATTCTTTTTACACTGGATGGAGATATTAAACTGGGTGAGTATCTTTATTTAGAAATAAACAATATTTTTCTGTTAGCTGTCGTCAAGCATTTTTGCCTAAATTGTAGTTTGGTGCTCTTTAGTATTTCTTTACCTGGTTATAAATTTTAGAAAGCTTAGTAGTTCAATAGATATTTTGGATGTTAACAAAATTACTCATGAGTAAAACTAGAGTTGTCTTAATCATATTTAACAAAACTTCCCATAGATTTCAAAGGGAGCAAGAACAAATACTGTATCATTATTTCTACTGAATTTTCTTGAATTTAGTCAGAAGCTGCTTTCACTCCCCAGCTCTGCCACACACATTTCCCAGTTGTGTTATATAACTTGGGGTAAGACACTTATACACAGATCCTTAAAAAGGCATTTTGGTGTTTAACTCACTCCTGTTGATTTCAGTTGGAATTACCTTGATACCCTTGTGGACCTTGGTATTAGGCAGTTATCCAGTAGATTACTTAAACACATCTTTAATTGTGAGCACATCCTCAACTTTGAAGCCAGTTCAAAAGTTAGGATGACTCTATAACATGTCATGGCTTTGCCCGTGCCTCTGCTGCCGATCTGGAAAGAACGCAAGTAACCCTTCCTGTTTTCTTTTCTATTAAGCTTGAAAATTTAGAGCAGGGACTGTTTCTTAGGGCCCCTCTCAACATGCAGGTAAAGTAATGGAATCTAATGCATGATCCGCACAATCACGCCTCCTATCATGCCACACGTGTATGGCAGGGGGTGTGATTGTGAGGTTGTGCATTAGATCCCACCAGCCCTTATTGCCAGTGCAAAAGGAGCCTGGAATTGCGATCCCAGGCTCCCCCCGCACTGGCTTCCATGGCGGTGAGGGACAGTGCTGGGAATGCTGCTACCTCTGCTGGCCTTGGCTGCTGCAGGGCTGGAAACGGTGGCTGGGAGCCCCTCAGTTGACAGGGTTCCTAGCCACAGAGGAGCACCTGGCCACACGTTCAATTAATGGCATCACAAGAAGAAGCAACAAATTTGCTAGCCATTTTTTGTGGAATAACTAATGTAGCTTATGGTTTGTTTTATCATGCCATTAAGTGGCTGAATGTGTAGCTGGGTCACAACTTAGGGTATGATTAACTGGTAAATCACATCTTAAGTGTAATGTGTAAGTGGGGCCTTACAGTGTTAGGTTAGGGACCAAGCAGATTGGAGCTTGATCTTATTTTGGGCCTCTAGGTACTGCTTCAATATTCATCCGAACAAACAAGCAGTGATTTTCTTAGGACCAGTGTGGAGGCCTGAGAAAACGTCTCTGCCTATTTTCCTTGTCTCACATGAATTTCAGTTTACCAGCTTGTACCTGAGCCCTTTGAGTTTCCCCAGATCCTGAAATTGGTTTACAGTACTGCAGAGATGACTGAGACACCATTTCACAGAGAAATCTCATCATGGAAGATCCCCTTTGTGTGTATATACAGTGGATACATCCTGGCTATATAAAGTTATGAGTAACTAAAGAGATTGAATTCACTTTTAGATCCATTTGGAAAAAAAAAATCTAACCCCTATCTGGTTGCTTGTAGTAATTTCAGTCTTGAAAATGTTTATTTAAAAAATATATATGTATACCGGGCAAATGCTATAAAATAACCTTTCTGACTTAGTAAGTCTGTAAGGGAGTCAAGTTTTGTCTAGTATCTGCAGTCCTATAGCAGCTCAGTTTTTGTATCAGAAAAGACAGATGTCTTGATTCTGCACTTTTCTCTGCAGAGCAAAATTAAGCTTCTCAAGTGTTGAGCCTATAAAGTCACTTTGTACAGATTAAAGTAGACAACATATGGCTATTTGGTTTCTTTGTTCCAGGCACTAGACCTTAATTAAGAACTGTTACATCTGCTACTGTAGAACAAAAAGTATCCTCAAAATAGATGTGATATCCTTATTTGATACATAAGGAAGACTTGATAGGCTAGTTGATGAATAATATGTTTACTCTTTGCTTCAAGCGGATTTTGGAGTCTCAGCTAAAAACACAAGGACAATACAAAGAAGAGATTCTTTTATTGGCACACCGTATTGGTAAGTGTACTGTTTTGCTAACATTTTAGCATGAACTAATATTGTCATAGCACTTTTGATTAAATATATGGTTTTGCTAAGATATAATGAAAAATATAGGAAGTAAGAGTGTGGCATCTACTTTTTTTAAGATGCAAAAGTTTCATTAAGTCAATTTTTCAGTATGCTTTTTGCTGCAAATGGTAATACTTCATTTTTTAATTGTATATCACTCTTCTTTTCAGGATGGCTCCTGAAGTGGTAATGTGCGAGACATCTAAAGACAGGCCTTACGATTATAAGGCTGATGTTTGGTCTCTGGGCATCACTTTGATAGAAATGGCTCAAATAGAACCACCTCATCATGAGTTAAACCCAATGCGAGTGCTGCTGAAAATTGCAAAATCTGACCCACCTGCACTGGCACAGCCTTCAAAATGGTTAGTCTAGTAGCCACGATTATTTTCATCCAGTTTTTTAAAAATTTGCCCCCAGTTCTGCTAAAATGTGTATTGTATTGTTCTGAATATTAAGTCGACACTGCAAGTAAGTCAGCCCCACATTTTCAGGTTGACTTTAAGGAAAACAGCCTTTTCCCTGAATATAAATCAGCAACTCGAGACCTTGAACTACTGTTTGTTTTACTAAGTCCCACAGGAAAATCAGGCGACTAATTAAATGACCCAAAGGGTGAAATCCACTAAGAATACCAAAATAAAAACTGCATTGAAAAAAAAATTCTGACTTGTTATTTTTATTGCATGCCTCAAAACACTTCAAGTGCCAAAGTTAAGACTGTAGGGGGGCTGATTATAGGTCAAGTGTGATTTTTATGGTTCTTTTGGAGGAAATAAAGGATAGACTTGTAATCAGAACAATACATGCGCTTAATATGCATGCAGCTAGTCATATTGAACTCTGAGACTACCTGTATGTACATGGTTAAACACATGTATATGTCCTTGTAATATTGGGGGCTACTGACTTTCTGTTATTGTAATTGTTACTGTATTGTTATTGTAAAGGCTTTCTTTTTAAAAAAAGGTTCAGTATTTTAGGAATGTCATACAACAAAATTGGACAATATAGCTTATGCTTTTTAAGCATAAAAATAAGATTTTACAAAAAAAGGGTAGATACATGCTAAACTAACCTTTTCAAAAGTAATAAAACATGAGAAAGGTGATCTGTAAAATAAAAATAGTTCATAAAAGGAGAAAGGAAAAATGTTATTTTAGGGATGTTATAGAGAGAAAACATGAAGGGTAAAAAAATGAAAGCTCATCGCTCTTCACTCAGTCATTACAAGAAATTTAAGTTATGGCATAGTATCGTTAGTGAATTTGCATTTCAGATGTATTACAAATAAAGAGCGAGGAAAAGAGAACTTTCTGTAAATGAAACTTCTTAAAAATGGTCTCTCAGGCACTAGAGAAGGCAAGAAAACAAGAAAAATTAAGATTACATTTGAAAAAGCAAAGCAATGGTTAAGTAGCCAGCCATGTCATTTTACACAGAATAATGTAGCAGGCAGTTGATAATTTTAAGACAATTTTAAGTTTTAAACATTTATTCTATGTATTTGCTATCAGAAAGACAGTTCCTCCACCTCATGGCTTTATTAAACTTTCTGGACCCAGTTCATCCCACTGTGTCTCCATTGACAAAGTGGAATTTTAGCAGCTGAAGATGATATGCTGGACCACCAAGCTTAATCCATATAGGGTTTGCTGCTTTCTACCTTCTCTTGCCATCCAGCTGTCTTCCAGAGGCAGAGGAGGGGAGCCATTAGAGTGCAGGCATGAATGAGAAGTTGAAAAGAATGTTTCACTGCAGTTTGTCTAGCGTAGCACTGATGGAGGTAAAGAGGCTGTCACCTGTTTTGTTTCTTACACAGGTCTTCAGATTTTAAAGATTTTCTAAAGAAATGTTTAGAAAAGAATGTGGATGCCAGATGGACTGCTACTCAACTTCTGCAGGTAGGAAGGGCCAAATGGCCAGCAGGGTTATAGTCCAGAGAAGTAAGTAACCATGTTGGTCTGAAGTTAGCCTGATGGCAGAGTAGGGTGGCACCTTGTATCAGGGGTGTCAAACTCATCTGGCCCTGTGAGCTGGGTGAGTGGCGTAGGACTGGTCCATGGGCCAGATGACTGTTGCAAGTCCAACTCTGCAGGCCAGATAGGGCCCATGGACACCCTTTCCTCCCCCTGCCAGATACAGCACGTGCCATGGCTGGGCCAGGACTGCACCACACACAGTTTGTGTCCTGGGCCAGGTGGAATGGGACTGTGTGTGTTCCAGCATGCGCAGTGTAGGTCAACTCTGAGACCTGGGGGCAGTACTGGGAGCCAGATAAGAGGGCTCCATGGGTGGGAGCCCTCTTAAATAAAGTCTGTGGGTTTTATTTTTTAAACCCTTGTTATAGACTGGCATCAGAAACAGTAATAGCTACCAACCATAACACATCTGTGCGGGGAAGAGGCACTACTACAGTCAGGCTCTGAATAATTTGAAATGATAATGTGTACAATTAATCTGTAGTTAACATTATGTGGTAGATTCTCAAACTGAAGAAATGGCAGTAATTCATACCAGGTGAGGATCTAGCCTTTTGTTTATAAGTGCTGGTATATCACAAATAATGATAATGTGCAGCTATTGAAGCTATAGCTCAGTGCTTCCTCTAATGACTAAAGCAGGTGTATTTATAAGTGGGTGATTGGTGACAGATGTTTAAAACACTTTAGTGTTCATCCTCCTGCTGGAATGCTGTCACTGCAGAGAGCTAATGAGAAGATATGATTCTGTTTAATGTCAGTGTATTTTTATTTGTATTCCAACTACCCGATTTACTGGAAAACCAGACATAATCGCATTAAAATTCTTGCTTTAACCTGTTATCATAAAATGAACATTAATGTTTAACATTCTTAATTCAAACGCCAATTATTGTTTGTTTTACAAGCATCCATTTGTTACCGTCACTTCCAATAAACCAATCAGAGAATTGATTGCAGAGGCTAAGGCTGAAGTGACAGAAGAAGTTGAAGATGGTAAAGATGAGGATGAAGAGGAGGAAACAGAAAATTCTCTGGTGAGCCTAAAATATGTTTTTCCAAGTACAAAAGCATACTTATGTGATTATTTATGGAAAAGTAGGGTTTTTTCTGGTACACTGTGGCTTTCTTACACATGTTTTAAGAACTAAAAAACATGTTTTCATTAAAGTCCAGGACATCTCCGTTATATAATACAGAAGTCAAAATCTACAAAATCAGATGGGCTGAAACTTTGTTAGAGAAGAGTGAGAAAGAATATAAGCAGCCTTTACTGTTTTTAAAAACTTAATTTGTAGGTGACATATATATAGAACTCATACATTCACGTAATTGCTAAAATGCGTGATGTCTGAGAATACTATGGGTTCCTTATGATAACTAATAGCTAATAATGGGAAACCATTATAATTAATAATTATAAAAATATAGTTTATAATATGCTCAAAGTGTACCTGTCTGCAATGGTTCTTTTGACTTGTGAGTGGAACAAAAGTGTCACATTAGATCTCTCTCTCCTAATTAGTTTCACAGGAAATTTAGCTTATAATTGCCACATGGTTTGCCATTATTAGCGATTAGTTATCAGAAGGCACTACTAAAGTAGGTCATTTCCATCCACGTTCCAACATGTAAACATCTTAGCATTTCAGCTATCAAGACGTTGAAAAAGGTTTTGAGATTTTTTAAATATGTAATGGGAAATGTGTATCTTTTCATTTCTCTCTCTCTCAAATGACCAAACTTAAAAAAAATCACTGGAAGGGAGACATCATGTGACATTTCATCACAAGAATTGAAAGCTCCCAGTAGATGTAAATGAATTGTAGTAGAGAGTAAGAATGGGAATTTTATGTACCCATCACCCCAGTAGTAGTTGTTGTTTAGAATTAATATATCAGATCTATAAGTAGACACAAATATACAGAAATAGTTTAATAAACCATTATGTCAAATCCTAATTATTCTTTCCCTTTTCAGAGCAATTATGACATATTCTTTTCTACATTTACTACTGCATCTCCATAAGATATGTATCAGATAATTAGCCATTAGATTACTGTAAATAATTAAAGGTACAATAAAAAATCGGTATGACATGCTAGTATGACAAGAGGTGGTCTGATCTTGCGCTTCAAACCGAGGCAAACAAACATAAGCATTTTTCCTGAGTGAGCAGGTAGCTAACAGCTCGTGTTGCAAAGGCATTCTGTGCACCAACAGATTTTAGAATCTCAAGGTGTGGGCATTGTAAAGTGCTTTTAGATTGGAATACATTTAAAAAGTACAGCAAAAATCATATTATCTGCAACAGAAGAGAGTACCATCACACTTAAGCTATGGCTTCACTGCTCTTTAAGAAACTCAATTCATCTAGCAGAAAGAAACTTAGAAATTTAAAAAAATTAGCTGACAAAACTATTGCAGATTTCTTCTTGGAAAGATTTTTTTAACAGCCTGAAATGCTAAGATGTGTACATATTGGAACGTGGATGGAAATGACCTACTTTAGTAGTGCCTTGTATCATGGGGGGAATCTGCTTGGCTAATTTATGAGCGTCAGATTTGTTGGGTTTTTTTGTTAAATTCTCAAAGTGTACCTGTCTGCAATGATTCTTTTCACTTGTGAGCGGAACAGAATTGTCACGTTAGATCTCTCTCTCCTAATTAGTTCAGACTTCTGGGCTGAGAGGCCTCATGCCCACTACAAGCCCTTCATGTCCAACACAACCACTTTCTGGCCAGGGAAGGATTTCTGCATCCCAAACACTGTTGATAGGCTGCCTTATAAGAAACTCCTGACAGGCACTGCCAGAAACAGAAAAGCGATGTTGAGGCAGGGATGCAGGGACTGGGCATTGCTGCGGCTCTCCAAACACAAAGGCTGTTCTAACTTGGGCCAAGTGCATCTTCTTTACATTGTTGGTCTCTTCAGTGCCCGGAGCAGGCCAGACTCTGGGGTGTGCCAAGGTGGCTTAAAGCCTTTGCCCAGTTCCCCTGTGGGTTACAAGTGCTTTGTTGTGCCTCTTCGAAGTAAGCGTGAACTCTCAGCAGTGAAAGTGAAGTGAAGTGGCAGTGAAGTGAAGGTGGAGGAACCCTAGACAATGTAAAGTGACTGAGGAAGGTCTTGGGAGAACTCTTTACGTTGTACATTTGCTGAGGTAAAGAACACCCACTAAACCACATTGTTTTAGCCTCGCTGGACTCTTAAGAGGTTGGAAGCTACTAAAGGCTTTTGTGCAGTTGTTGCTTGTGCAGGATGAGAGACCATCTGCAGACCTAATAGTCATGTGATAACACCAAGCCAAATAATTTGGGATGATAGACTTCACAAAGTTGTTCCTGGAAACTAGGATGTACGTGTGTCGTGTCTTTGGATACATTTTGCTTTCTGCATTCTAATATTTTACCACAGCAAACTACAAAAGAGTAAACATATATATTTCTTTCTTTGTTTTAAATAAAAATTTTAGCAATTACCAGCAGACAAGCGCGCTTCCTCTGATCTTAGTATCGCCAGCTCCGAGGAAGATAAACTGTCACAGAACGCCTCTGTTCTGGAGTCTCTGTCTGAGAAAACAGAAAACAGCGCTGCGGAGGAGAAGAACAGTGGGATGCTTCCAGATGATAAAACAGCTGCTGATGAACGTGCGAATATTGAAGATGGAAAAGCCATTGATAACACATCAGATGCCACTCATGAAGATGTTGTAAAAGTCCAAAACGGGTCAGTGTTAATTGAGGAAAATGAGTTAAAGAAAATACCAGGAGTTGAAAAGAAAACTGGAAAAGCAGAAGTAAGTGAAGGTGCTGGCTTACAGAAAGAAGGAAAAGCAGTTGACACAGTGCTGCCATTAGAAACAAATGATGAACACGGTGTGAAAACAGAGAAAGAAAATGACACAGATAATGAACAAACAGCTGAAAACAATCGGAAAATAGGACCTGAAACTGAAGAGCCAAGTGCTCAAATTACAGACGTGATCTCTGAAGAGACTGGGGAGAAAGAGGAGAAAGAAAGTAAAGCAGATCTGCAGGAAAATAAGAATGAAGAAGGTACTGTAGAGAAAGTTGCAGAACAAATGGAAGAGACAATGGACAGCACTAAAGAAACTCCAGTTCAGGTTGTAGATGAAATGGCTGACAGAGAAAAGGAGCCACTAAAATTTGAAGGTGATAGTGCTCCAGAGACAGGCAGCAGTAGTGAAACTCAGATCACTGATGGAGATAAAATAGCAGGGACAGGTCAGAAGCTAATGGAAAGTGGACTTGAGCCTGCTCATGAGACTGTCAGCGCTGAACGAACAGAAAGTAAAAGTGAAGATACAGTGACTGATACAGATCAGAAATCAGTAGATGACGATACAGTGACTGATACAGATCGGAAGTCAGTAGAAAGTGGAAATGAGGATGTGTGTAAGACAAGCAACACAGAGGAAACAGAGGTGAAAGAGTCAGGCAACGTGGGTGACCCAGACCAGAAGTCAGTAGAGAGTAAGACTGAAGATATTTTGGGGGTAAATGACACTGAGGAGATGGTGAAGGCAAGTGACACTGTGGAGATTCCAGAAAAAGATGCGGATAAAATAGCTAAGGTTAACCAAAATTCAGAAATAAAGAGACCCGAGGACACTCAAAAGAACAGTATTCAGATAGATACAGAGCGTTCAGAAGTTCCTGGTGATCCACTAATAAAGAACAAGCCGCAGGAGACTACAACTGAACAAACTGAACTCACACCAGTACCCAGAATTAACATTAGCACTGAAGAAAATGAGGAAAAAGTTAAAATAGATAATGAAGCCAATGCTGAAACTTTACGCCAGCTGGAACCTGAGACTGTGAAGGAAAATGATGCAGATTCAGGTACTGGTTCCACAGCGGATAACAGCAGCATTGATTTGAACTTGTCCATCTCTAGCTTCCTCAGTAAAAATAAAGACACGGGATCAATATCGTTACAAGTAAGTGCAGACAGCGATACATACTTATATCGCATCTTACACAGTTTGACTCTAAGTCTGATTTTGAGCTTGACCTTCACAACCAGAAATACCAACCAGCCAGGCGTGAATCCCCTTTCCCCCGGTGCCCCCAGCCTCCCTCTTCTGGCTGAAGGATGAGAGACCAGTTCGCTGTGTCTTTCTCATCCACCTGGAGTCTCCTCTTCCCCCCTCCCCTGCTGTGAAGAGGGGCCATGCTGTTGTGCTTTTCCTCATCCTCCAGTTTGGGTCCTCCTTTCCCATTAACCCCGTTTTGTGCTTATAGCTTTTCCAAGCAGAAGTTTTAAGGGTGAAATCAATAAGCCACTATTTACTCTATTGCTGCTTCCCAGTCTTGTTTGGGAAGATTCTGCTGAGTGGGAAAACTATAGGCAACAGCAAATTCAATGCATCTTTCTTCAGACTTAGAAAAATAAACCTGCTTCAGATCATATTGGAAGATTATTGAGCGGTTTGTTTTTTAACAAGTGAAGGTATGGAAAAATAATGGTTTAGTTCTACCTTTGCTGGCTAAGAATAGTTTGGCAAGCGCAAGCTTTGCTCTAGGCTCTTGATGACAATTGACTCTTGCTGTACCGTGCACCATAGTTCTCTGCTCAGGATCTAAGTCATTACATTTATCAGATGTATAAAAATAGAGAGAGTGGATATAATTAACACAAATTGTAACTTAGCTAAACTAGACTAATCCAACAATGTTCTGCATTCAGGACACTAGAAGACAAAAGAAAACGTTAAAGAAAACTCGCAAATTTGTTGTTGACGGGGTAGAAGTGAGTGTGACTACTTCTAAAATAGTTACTGAGAATGATTCAAAAAGTGAAGAAATGCGATTTCTACGGTGAGTAAAAAGCTGAATGATATGTGATCATTTTTTAATTTGTTTGTATTTTAGTAATTTTTTTAATATTATTTTTTGGTAATTCAGTAATTTCTGTCTGGAGAACTTTGCAGTTTGCTTGTATAGTGCATTTATGTATTGAGTTATTAGCGGAAGAAAAATGTAGCTTTTTTTTTTTTTTAAGATACAGACATTTAAACCTCATCTTAAATTGCTTTTTTATTGAATCCAAAGAGCTTATTTTATTTTATTTCTATAATTTACCTGCATTATAGTCGTCTTTCCCCCCCACCGAATCTTCCATTTCTCTCTTTATTAGGCGTCAGGAGCTGCGGGAGCTAAGACTTCTTCAGAAAGAAGAGCAACGAGCTCAGCAGCAGCTCTCCAACAAACTCCTGCAACAACGAGAACAGATGTTCAGACGCTTTGAACAGGAAATGACAGTGGGTTTCTGGTTTTTGTACCAGCTTTGTTTTGAGTGAATGTAGTACCCTGAGGAGATGCTGTATTGACAGAGTTGATAAAGTTAATGGTAGGAACAAACACAGGGTTTCATTGCTGTGGGTGCTTAATGTAATTCAGTTCCCGTGCCTATTTAGTTCTTGTTCGTTCTGTTACTGGTTGTCTCCCACTCCAGTCTTTGACAGTAGGGAAAATGCTTGGATGCAGTTCAGACAGAAAAGTGGCACAAAGCAGTTTTTTAGGAGGAGCATTAAAATACAGTCCTGTCCCTACCCATCTCCAAATCAACTCCAGCCTGGCTGAGCTCTGTCAGTACTGGGCACTGCTTCAGCTGAGTTCCTAAGTGGCTTATTAGAAGAAAAGAATAGCAGGGCATGTGCTCCATAGGATCCAGGAATCAGACCTCATATTGTCTTCAAAGGGCCACTCCAAAACAGATTTGCCAACGTGAGATCCTCTAGGCTATAAACTTTGTCCTTGGAGAGGGCTCAGGTGTGCCAGAACGTGTCCCAGCACAGATGATCCACTTCATTAAGCAATACAGATATCGCCCATTGTCCCGCAGGGTTCGGCCCTGCCATTGTCAGGGCTTCATAGGTTCAGTCCTGTGAGACAAGCGTGAACAGGGGCATCTCGGGTTTCCCGTTTGCAGAGGTGCACGCCGGGAGTCCCCCCACAGAAGATTCCTTGGGTGCGGGTGTCCTGCTGCCATGTTCCAAGTCAGGGCACACCTCTGCAAATGGGGGATTCCCGGGTTCCCCTGTTAGCAGAAGCATGCCCTAGGAATCTCTTATTTGCAGAGGCTCCCCACCCCAAGTCGGGGCACAGCAGTGCAATAGGCATGCCCAGGGAATGCCCTGCTGGCAGATTCCCAGAGCACACCTTTGCAAGCAGGGAACCCGGGTAGGTGCTGCCAGGGCTTCAGGGGAATTCCCAGGGTGTGCAAGATTGGGCACCTCAAACCCTAGAGGCAGCTGGAGAGCAGGGGCAGCATTCCCACCATAAAGCAAATGGACATCCTCTAGAAGAAGAAGGTGCAAATTTGTACCACCTATTGTGGCAGCCACAATTTTGAGCTTGTCACACAAAAAGGGACATGGGCACGGACAACTGTTGGCTTTGTGCTACCATAGAAATTTTATGGTGGCACAAAGGTGTCTGTTTGCAGCCCTAGTTTCCAGCTCCCTCAAAGCAGACTCGAGTGAAGCCTTTGATCACTTATCGTATATTTACACTCACTTATCTTTGTACCCCTGCTCTGTATGTCTTTGCAAGGGCCAAAACAGAACACAGAAAGCTTTGCTTTCCCACAGCCACCCTTGGAGCACACACTGCTTTATGATGATAAGCACCTACTTCTCCTGCTTTCCCCGCTGCAACTTGGTTTAGATGCCAAGTAGGCACCTTGTAAATACCTACAGCAAGATCGAGATAACTGGTCCCTACTAGATAAAGTTTTCCACACATATTGAGCAAATATCACTGCAGAGCTCTCAGTCTGCAGAATATTGCTTACTAGAAAATCATCAGATCAAACAATTGTTTTACAGAGTAAAAAGCGGCAGTATGATCAAGAAATAGAGAATCTGGAAAAGCAACAGAAACAGACAATAGAACGCTTGGAACAGGAGCACACAAATCGCTTACGAGATGAAGCGAAACGCATTAAAGCAGAACAAGAGAAGGAGTTGTCCAAATTCCAGAACATGTTGAAAAACAGAAAAAAAGAGGTAAGAGCTTTAGATAATATAGAAAGTGTGGCCAGAGGAAGTGGGCCTTCATGAGGCCATTGGAAGCCAGTGTCATTTATTTTTAATGTATAGTGGATGCATCTACATGTGCCATTAAAGCAACTTGATAAACTCTGGCACAGTTTGCACCAGGCAGCTGCTTCTGAGCACAGGGCCTACACATGCGCCCGGGACTGCAGCATCCTGAGCTGCTGTGGAGTGCTGGCAGGAGCCAGGAGGGTCAGCCCCAGGCTCCAGGTGGTGGGGTTGGGCAGCATGAGGCTGGCTGGGGCATGAGCATGGTAAAGTACAGGGCTCGGCAGCAGGTGGCCCCCACACATTAGCACCCTCATGCCCCAGCCAGCCCCTGTCACCATCTACACATGCATTTTGGCAGAGTTAAGTACTCCACCGTAAGATAGTACTGTCCCTGACAGTACTATCGTATGGCAAAGGTAATTAATTTACCGCGCCCTAATCCCAGTGCACAAGTAGATGGTGGTGCTTTACTGCGGAGCTAATTACTTAACACAGATGCAGATGTACCCACAGGGGAATAGAAATGGTGAAAAGAATGTTCAACTTTTTACTTCTGCAGAATTCATTGACAGCACATCTTCCACATAACCTTTTAAATGAGCAAATCTTTATTTTGCTTGATTTATAATTTGAGAGCTTTCCATAAAATGTAACAACAAAATCCAAAGGTGCCTATACTTGTAATATTAGTCAAAACTGTTATTTTTTAAAAATTCTACCAGCAAGAATCATTATATTTATTGTAATTACAGATTTGCTTTTAGTTGTTTTGTGGTTTATTATTTGTAAAAGGTGCAATTGCATGACCTCTAGTTTTTAGCTTGATTAGGGAAAAAAGTTGACAGGCAACACATTTTCTAATAAATTCAGATCTGTGCTACGTAATAAAGCAAACTAGTGATGATACCAACAGGTAGTTTGTTAATTTGCACATATTAGCACATGGAAAAAGTGGTACAGTATAGTTACATAATGCTTGGTTGCATATGAAGGCCATTTTATGTAACTGGTAAACCAATTTTACCATTTTATGTAATTGGTAAACCAGTTACATATAGTTCTGCATATAAATGAATAAAGTAAAGGCAAGATTAAGAATAATTATTAGCTTAATTTGCTTTCTCTAAAAACCTGTACCAACAAAACTTATGTGCAGGATCCTATAGCACAGAAGTATTTAGAAAAGTATTAATTGTATTTGTTTTGAACTGATATTTATGTATGTGTATATTTATATAAACTGGTATATATTAATCACTTTTTCTCTTTTGCTGAGCCTCTTTCATTTTTGAGTCTCTACTTTTTACTGGTGATTGGGTCTTACCTGGGCAAGCTGGTGAAATTTAATGCACTGTACGGATCTAAAAGCATTTCTTTCACGGAAACAGGAATAGCATGTGGTGATTTGGATTCTGTTTTCTAGTGGTCCTTCTCCTATTAAACAAACAGTCATTTGTTCTTGGATGCACACTTTTCTTTATAGTTCAGTGAGGGGATTTGCAGTCTGAAGGAAAATGCAGCTGGGACTCTAAAATGATCCATGTTATATTGAGGATTATGGAAAGTATGCAGCGCTAAAAAGTTGTAGTCACCTTTTTATCTATTTTAAACACAATTTATCATGAAATTATCAGATTCATAGCTAATTGCTTTAGTCAGAGGAACATAATTTGTTACTCTTCTTCTGAACTTGTTAAGAGGAGTACTTGTAAGTGAACGTGTACAGCCATTTAGCGTGCTTGCAGGCCTCTTCTGTAAAGTATTAAAACACGTATTATGTAAGTATCATGTGTGGTCGAGAATATCTTCATGCAAAAATAGTCATGAAATGTTTGAAGTTACACATGCCACAGTGTCAAGATTAGCTGTCTTTCAGTGAAAGTTACTACAGCACACACACACGGTACGCACGGTTTCAAGAAAACACCACCTCCTTTGCTGGTGATGGTTTTCTTAATTGATGGCTGTTTCACTTGTTGCAATAAAACACATTCATGTGATACCGTAATCAACAGGAATGAATTGCTCTTTCTGAGAGCACTCATTAATATTTGCATGCAAAATTAAACTCCTGTCTGACCTGCACTTACACATGCGTAAAGCACATGCTGTCTTTTCCCCTTTCATCAGACTAACCCCTCCACCATCAAAGGAATGCATGCTTTCTGCTACCTCTGATGCTTGACATGCACTTTTTGCATTCGCAGTAAATGCTTGCTGTGGAGAAAGTGTTATTTTCCCCCCCTTCTGCATGGTTATACACTAGGTTTTTAATGAAGTGGAGAAAGCACCCAAAGAGCTGAGAAAAGAGCTCATGAAACGCAAGAAAGAGGAGCTTGCACATAGCCAGCATGCACAGGTAACAGCATCTGCTTCAAGCCACTAAAATCCAAACAGCAGCATTATTCTCACAGCTTAATAATTCCACTTTATTTTTTGGAGTGAGTATGAAATTTAACTCTTAACTAATCCTTGTTATTGATGTGCTTCTTCAAATTGCTGCCATAGCCTTGCTAAGAGAGTACAACGTGTGTAAACAACGGTATGCAAATTTATGTTAGTGGTGCTAGAAAGAAGCTTCAGATTTAGGAAGCAGTACATAAATTAGAAAAATATCTTGATACATCAAGAGAGCACTCATTACAATGCTTCCTCAGCTGGTAAGTATCCTCTTTGTCTAATTAAAAAGGTTAGGGAAGAACAAAGAATATATTCTTAAGCATCAGGAAGGATGATAAATATATAAAAAGTGTAAAATTAAGGAGCGTTGTTCATGGCAGCAGAGCTTTTAAAGTTAACTGCGGTTAATTAAATGTCACAGTGAAGTGTAGGTGTGGGAAACTTCAGAAGACTTCAGTATACTTGTATGCATTTAAACTTACTGCCCTTGTGAGTCAGAGCTGGAAGGAAAAATATTTTTTTCAATGCGTTCTTCCTCTGTGAGGTTATAAACAGGTCCTACTGTACCTTACTGCCTCTAGCTAAGGATGTGTCGCAAGGGGGCAGGTTTGGCTTGAGTAATGGAAGTGGGATGCTCTGAAGGTTTCGGGTTAAGAATTTGGACATAGAGGCACCTAGCTTGTTGCCATTTGAGGCTAGATCCTAATCAGCTTGCCACTTGGGTGTTACACTACCTAAAGCTTAGGGACCCTTCCCAGAAAGTGAGAGGCCTGGTTTCTCTACCTCATCCTGGGGGATTCAAACCCTCATCTCCTGCTTTCCAAGAAAGTACTCTACCCTCCAGGCTGCCAGCTTCACTAGGTAGGACCTGTTTCATCCACACTGTGCAAAGAGGAATGCAAGATTTATGGGCCAGAAGGAGAGCAAATACAAGAAGGAACATGACTTAACTGGACTCACCTTTGTGAGGGACTCCTGGGTTTTGGTCCTGCTTCTGGGACTGTTTAGGTACCTCACTCAAAACAAGCACTGGATAAAACCAGAAATAACCCAACCGTTAGAGCATTATTAGATAGTAAGGTAGGCACCACGTCCTCCTTGTCCGGCAGCTACGAAGGAAACAACAACAGTATTTTGTAAAGGGTCTGAGTCTGTGGATGTGCAGTAGGCATTCTCTCTCTGCGCCTCCTGGATCGGGCCCTTCAGAGGATGTAGACAGTCTCGCATCGCCAGGCCAGAACTGCTTTAGCACGGGCAGTCGCAGGTTTTCATGCAGCTAGAGAACTTTGAAGTCAAGCACAGAAACAGTTAGTGAGCTTAGATGCCTCTAGGATTAGGTGGCTTTTGGAAAGGTAAGGGTTTGATCACAATTTTAAACACGAGGCTTCAAATATGCCCAGGTTGAGGGTTTTTTTAATTTTCCCACAATGTTTATGGAAGTGGCAGAGTGGAAAAGCTGTATTACTGGACAGTGTTACCTGTGACTTGATGTAAGTTTTCTTTGAGCATGATAGTTTGAAATGCTCTTGTTATATCACTTGAAATAAAGTTAGTCTCCAAAAACTTTATATTTAGAAACAGTTTTCACTTCTCTCAGTGGATTAATTTTATTTCCCCTATTAACAGCAACATTGATAAAGTAGGGTATCCTAGTGTAGAGATGAAAGGCTCCTTCTGTACAATCAAAACCTACTGTAACCCTAGAAAATATGCATAGATTTGGTACACGTTTCTGCTGTCAGTGACTAGATTTGTTTTGCTCTGACCACAGCTTTGGAAACTCAATATTCACATTGCTGATATCAAGCAGTTTATCATTTTTGAAAGAAAAGAGTTATGTTGTTTATGCTCTGACTGGGAAGTGCCTTGTATTCTGATCCACAGGGTGTTGCTCAGGTTATGATTCAGTCTTTTCAGTTGTCTTCGTGTACACTTTTCGACCCACAAATGCAGGATGTAAGTCACAAAATGCCCGAAGGGTTTTATTTCCCTCATTTTTCAGCTGTGTGTTTTGTCTGTGGTTCAGATGTGCTGATCTAGTTGCCCAGCCATCTCAAAATGAATTAGTGCAAATTTTCAAAATTATATAGTTTAAATTAAAACGTTCACATTTGATTAACTCTGATTAACTCTGAACAAAGCGTTATGAATTTTCTCCTGGAGAGAAGAAACCAATAAGGATTTTATCAGTTTTTCAGCACATGTGAGAAAGCGAATGCTGTGACTTTTTTATGCTTTGTGTGCAGTGAAATCTTGTACTTTAAAAACGAAAAAAGATAGGTTTTTTTCATGTCTTCCAAATTATTGGACAAAACCAAGTTGTTCTTATTGTAAGAGCGGAAGAACTAATATAGCTGTGAAGAAGCAAGTTGTGTTGTGGCAGTGAATTTATTCTCCGTAATGTTTACTGCATGTGGCGTTTGGGATTGATGGATACTGTGGAAAGGATACATCTTTTTTTTTAAGATTACCTAGTTTATCTAGTAGTATTAGCAATGTCATTAAATAAAAACCCTGCTTGTGTTGCAAGACTCCGAGGAAGGAAAAATCTGCCTAGCAAAACATAAATACTTTTCAAACCAAGATTATTACCCTTCTAAACGTAAAATGTATTTTCCTCACTGGTAAAGAGCATAATAAAATGGCTCTAATAATATATGTCTTGAAACTATCGTTTCTAAGCACTAAAGTTTGTTAGTTTTTATTTTT
>NW_005841986.1:2065531-2082102 GCF_000455745.1 Alligator sinensis
TAAAAATAGGTGTCATCAGTCCTTCTTATGTTATGTACTTGTAGTTTTGGCCCCAGCCATTTCATCTGTGTTAATACCCACAACTCTGTATTTTTCTAGTCACAGACTCGCTTCACCTCGAGTCTTATATACTACTCTCTGTCCTGCCTGCTCTGACTCCTGAGTAACATCCAAGAAATCTCATTAGTTTCCCAAAACCTAGAGAACCAGATGGCAGACGGTAATTCACAGTCCAGCGGCACACTGCTAAGTAATTCATGAGACTGAATTACCATTCAGTGAATCTTTGTAGAGACATGCATGGTTTTACTCCTTAGACATCCTCAAGAGTACCAGCCTCTGGGTGTCACATTTTGTTCTTCACATCACTTTATCATTGAGCTCTGTAGCATATTTGATCACTAGATGAAATATTACAGGCTGTGCCTCAGGCTCAGAGGATTTATTCTACTTTGACCAATAGCCCAGCACTATCTCCCTCCTCTCTGCCCTGGAAACCAACTTCATTTCTTCCCATATGAAAACAAATGCCCATGCCTCCCTACTCGACTTTCACATTGCACTGTCATCAGTCGTTCCATTGACTGTATCTTGGTGCTCTGGTAATAACCGCTCTGCCTTGACCCTCCGTTCCTTTGCTGAGTGCGTATCTGTCTCCGGTCAGCAATGTAGTGAGGGTGGGGGTGGACCATTCATCCCCAATTACTTTGTGTAGAGCTATCTAGTAAGACGATAGCATTTGAAGCTCACGTTTCTCACCGGGAAAACTGTTGTCACAGTAGAACAAAAAGAAATCTTCAATGGTTCAAATGCTTGCTGAATCAGGCCTTCAGTGTACTAGGATACTGCAACTGCAGTAAAATTGAATTGCTGCTACAAAAGCCTCTTTTTTTTTTGTTTGAATTATTCCAAGGCAATGAATTTCCTCTTTTGATATAAGCGCTAACAAGGACACTTCCAAATCTGAGTATGAAAAAGGTTAATTATTGATTTTCATACTGGATAAGCTAATACTACGATAGATTTATGAAGGTAATTCAGCAACACAAATATCTGTGAAGATTAAAGAGCCTTCGTTACGTTTTTCTAAGATTTGCATTTATAAACAAATTTGGAAAAACGGTATTGAAATGTTTTCCATTTTCATTATGCTCTGTTTGGCGTTCTGCAGAAAATACCAGATGTGTTGCAACTATGCCCCTCCAAATTATACCCAGCCAACAGAGGTCATTTTTTAAAATGGGAACGTAGGAACAATCTTTGGAAGATCGTACATAAAACTTCCTGTCCCTTTTTGTAAAGAAAATACGTGTGTGCATGCTTGCATGTGTGTAGACATCTAAAGTTTATCAAGACACATGTAGAGAACAAACAGGTGATCGTGAACTGTAATTCTTGTTTTGTTTTTCTCCCCCTCCCCGACGAACTCTGAAGTGGTCATACAGAGTGCGTACATAAATAGGTTTTGCTTAATAATCCTAAACAACAGAATAAATAAGACTAAGACACTCTAGTATACTGTTGACTGTCTGAGCTTTTCTGTGGTGTTTGTGTGCAAGAGGCTGTTATGACAGCGGGTAGTCCTAGTCTTGCAGCTTGTGCTGTGTGGGGGGACCTGGAATGAATTTCAGATGATAATTACTTTGTTGCTTTTGGTCTCATTTCTAAGAGTCTTGTTATGTTTTACATGTTCTTTTGTCCTTTCTCTTCTTGTGCAGAGCACAAAGAGTGAATCATTTTATGAGATGTATTTTAACCCAGATTTTCATAAATGTGCTTGGTTTGATTAGTGGCCAAAGGAACATAGAAAAGTTGTTCTGGGACTCTGATTAAAACGTAACGTGCCATAGAAGAACAGCAACTTCATTTGTTTTCATTGGTTTCTAACAGGAACAAGAATTTGTGCAGAAGCAGCAACAAGAATTGGATGCATCTCTAAAGAAAATCATTCAGCAGCAAAAAACAGAGCTAGCCAATATTGAGCGTGAATGCCTGAATAACAAGCAGCAACTCATGAGAGGTATCAGTTCTCAAATTTCTCTTTCTGAAAACTGGATTATTTTGTTTTTATATGTAACAAGACATGTAAGGAAATATTAAAAGTTTTATTTAAATCTGTGAAATGAAGGTCATCCAGAGTTAAAAGTGAGACTGTAGTTAAAAACCTTATCTTTGATATGAGGTGTTACTGTATTAAAATGCCTTTGCAATCTATTTTTTTTACCTTTATATTTGGGTAAATACGACAGCATTGTTTAGCCCTTTCTAAACAGCCTTCGTCTTCCTCCAGCTCGTGAAGCTGCAATCTGGGAGCTGGAAGAGCGACACTTGCAGGAAAAACACCAGCTTCTCAAACAGCAACTCAAAGATCAGTACTTCATGCAAAGGCACCAGCTCCTTAAAAGACATGAGAAAGTTAGTGTCACTTTGCTTTGTGTTACTGTAACCTCCAGTGGTTTATTAAATGGTCTGGCCTGCACCACCACTTTACTCCTCTAAGTTCATGCCGCTACCTTCCCGCTATATCAGTCTTTCTTCCGAATCAGTACATTGAGGCGTTTAGTCTATTTGGTAGTTAACCTTCATGTTATTTTTCATATTACAAGCATCCTAAAATGAGCTAGATTTTTCACAAATAAGCACTGTTAATTAGATCATTTTCAGTCCAGTCAAAGTTAAGTTCTGTAAAAACAAGCTAAAATCCAAGACTAAGTGAAAGAATTCCGTTTTTTATTTTTTCTGCTCTAATAGCAGAAGTTGCTCTAAACAAACAGTTCCCCGCAATATTCGGAGCCCAAACATTCCAGCCCTGTTAGTCCAAGAGAACCTGAAAGTGATACTGCCCAGAGGTTGCACCCCTCTAGCCTAGCAGCTTACGTCCAAAGTCATTACACTGAAGTTGTTCCGTTTTCATAATGCAAGGTATAATTTTTAACATGGGTAAAGAAATTTAAAAAAAATATATACGTACCGTAATTCTAAGGTCACAATTTAACTTAACACTGAAGCATTTGCTTACGTTTATCTTTATACTCCAAAGACTTTGCTGAATATGCTTGACTTCGCAAGACTGGCATCTGTTTTAAAGACCTTTTGAATCAACTGACAAACTCTCACTGACTTCACTGGGCTTTGGACTCCTAAACAGTGGACTTACTGCTTCAGTGTTGTGCTAAATGGAGGCCTAACATTTTAAACATATTATGTTTGTTGTATAATATGCGACTTATCATGTTTAAAAATTTTAGGAAACAGAACAAATGCAAAGATATAACCAGCGACTTATTGAAGAGTTAAAAAATAAACAAACTCAGGAAAGAGCAAGACTGCCTAAGATCCAGCGCAGTGAAGCAAAGACTCGAATGGCCATGTTTAAGAAAAGTTTAAGAATTAACTCCTCAGCTACTCCAGACCAGGATCGTGATAAGATTAAGCAGGTGATTGATAAATATAAGACTGTCAGTTTAAAATGTCTGAAAGTACCAGAGTCAAATGAAGCTTTGAAGCACAATAAGTATTGAGTTGTGTTCTAAAATGGACGGAGGCGTATTAGCTGTACAGTTTACATGAGAGTTTGAAGTTGGTATTTTAAGTAACCATGATCAAGGAAAGGGAACTCTGAAAACTGAATATTCAGCCTCAGCATTCATGGGCGTCATGTTGCTTAGTATTAACCTTTCCCAACAGATTTAGCAGTGCTGTTGTTCAGTGACCTTTCAGGTGAGCATCAGCCGGTCCTCTTCAAAATTGGATGGCCCTGCTGAAGTATGCATGTTTGAAGCCATAGAGAGTTGATTGCTCCATATGTTGGATTGACCTAGAGCAACCAATTCACTTGCATATAAAAAGCATTTGCACAAATTAATTCAGCGTGCCGTCATGGTTTCTAATGTTCCAATCCTTGCATGTATATAAGAAGTTAGCTGTCTCGCGTGCTATGGATCAGATAACTCCAAATACCTATTTTTCCCTCTTCCAGCTGAGTATAATCAGAGACACTAAAAACGTTTTCATCTTTTTACGGCCTATTTTTTATTCAGTGATCTGTATCAGTGGCACCTGGCCTTCCGGCCCTATGAGCTGGATGAGTGGCACAAAGTCAGTCTATGGGCCAGATCCTGCATGGATTGGGACCCTGCATGCCAGCCCACTGTGCTTTGCCTGGATCCGGCCGCATGCTGGCATAGTCTGGCATGCAGGGCACATTATGCAGTTCACAAGGCTCCTCACAGGTCCAGAAATTTGGCAGCAAACGAGTAGGAGGTAACACTGCCACCACTCCCCAGCTGCGAAATTCCTGGACCTTGGGGAGCCCCATGGGCTCTGCAGGCTGGAACTGGCCAGTGGGCCAGGGTTGAGCACCCCTGATCTATACCTTCAAAATCTTGCACAGGAATGATGGCTCTTTTTAGACACTCTCCAAAATGACTGGGGCCTCAGCAGTACAAGTAGTACGATACAGGTTCTGCCCTGGAAAGAACGCCATATCATGTTAAGCTCTGTTCTGCAAATCCTTAAATGCGGCATGGACTTTATCTATGGGAGTTGGTCCCACTGAAGTCTAGCCAATATGCAGAGTAAAGCACGTACAAAGCTTTGCAGGATCAGGGCCTTACAGAACAAGTGCTCAAAAGAAAGCCCAGAAAGGAGATGAGATAAGCAAAGACAAGGATTACAACCATAAAGTCAGATTTTAAACAGAGCCAGATTCCCAGCTAGTGCAAATCAGAAGGGCAGAACACTGCTGATTTACATCGTAGGTATACTGACACGCATGCAGTAGGTCTCATGAAAGTGATAAGCTTTAAGGAGTGCATGAATGAAGCCAGAGTAGCAGTCTGACAGCTGAGACTTCAGAGGGTATTCCTGGAGGAGAGTTAGAGGGCAGAATTCAGAAAGTGATGATTTTAATCTCACAAGGCTGTTCTGTCTGATTACATTGTCAATCCAAAATGTACCTTACAACTTTTTGTAACCATTTGTAAGATATATTTGCACAGATGCAGTACGAGCCACTCTTTGCTTTTAATTTCAGTTTGCGGGTCAAGAAGAAAAGAGGCAGAAGAACGAGAGGTTGGCTCAGCACCAAAAGCATGAAAATCAAATGCGGGACCTTCAGCTCCAGTGCGAAGCAAACATCAGAGAACTGCACCAATTGCAGGTTAAAGCACAGGGTGTAAAATAAGCAGTCTGTGAAATGAGTCAAGTTAATAAATATACAACCTGCCCAAGCAGACAGCATGTACAGACATTCAGTCTTCCAAAAGGAACTCTCTAGGGAGTGATTTAAGGCTGGTTATTCCCAGGTTATTTTTCCCATGGAGTGGACATTATTACCATCAGAGAAAAAACCTGAACATCTGTGCATCCATGGTTTCTCCTGGAAGAGCAGTGACTCTCTCAAGAGAAAATGTCTGTACGAGGCCAGAGTCTGTGTGTTGATTAGGAAAAGGTTTTAAAAGTGTTTTTTTTATCCTTTTCTAATAATCTATCAGTATAGACATTTAAAAGATTTCTTTCAAGGAGTGTGCTATACCATACTCCAGCGTCATATGCATAATGGCAAATAGATTCAAAGACAAAAAGAATATGAGCTGTAAAGGGATGTTGACTTTCAAAGTGTTTGCCAAGCTGTGGCTTCACGGTTACTTTCCTTTGGCAATATTGCTTTTTAATGTACTTAGTTTAAAAAGAAAGTAGTGTTCAAAACAGAGCTAGGCAACACCATCCTCTGTTAATTGAATTCACAATTGCACTGGACATTATGAAAGCAGATACCCAGCGGGCACTCAAATCTGTCTCTCAAAGCACAGGCTGCTTATTGCACCTGAGCTCCTGGGATGTGTTTCCAGGTACCTGTAAACTTTATGTATTAAAGAACCTCAGTCTTAGTCCTCTAGGCCTGGATATGTAAAATCAGCTGTTGCAAGCTGCAAACTAGAACCTGCTCTCCATTCAGTTTGCTTTCCCCTGCCTCAGTAACAGAAGGCAAACTAAAAGCCAACATGAAGCAACCAGCTTGTGCATCTTGTTGCACCAGCAAGGCCTCCAGCAGCCCAGAGCCTGGTCTAGGGGCTCTACACCACTGACTTTCCCAGCACCTCATTAAGGTGGGCATGACTATCCCACACGTGCCTCAGGAACTCTAAGTGCTGGAACAGTTGATGATGGGGAAGGGCACATCTACCTGTAGAAATCAGAGAAATGAAATATGCTCTGGGCATAATAGGGTTGCTAGCTGGCCTCAAGATTTAGAGGAAAACCACCAGCCATTTTTGTTCACAGTTCATCAGTGCCTACCCTGAGGGCTTAGGACTGAGCTCTAAGACAAAGAGTCCTGACAGCATAGACAGCCTCAGTGTAACTGCTTTTAAAAAAATCAGAGGTTTGCTATAGCAAGGCACCTGAGCAAGTAGGCCCACATTTCTGGAAGTATTAGGCCTTTGCACGGTTTATACTTAGGTGCATCCGTGAATATCTTGCCGAAGTGAGACCTGAAGTTCCTCTGTGTCTGAATTGTCTATTTCCTTTTTATGGTGGTGCTTCTGCATCTGCTTCCACACACGTCCCTTGCCCCTGCCACACCTTCCTCAAAATCGATTGGTCTCTGTTCCTGGAATCAAGGGGTAGAACATTTGGAAACCTGCTTCCAAACTAAAGAACCTTTTAATTCAATCCTAGCAACAAACTTCAGAAAAGAGATGCACTGCCCGACGCAGAATGACACATGTATCCGCTTGAGTGCCGTGTTATCTGCATGTATGAAGCGTGCGTCGTAGTGTATCTGACTGCACCACACTTAATAACTCAGAACCACTGGTTCTGTTGGAAATACCAGCTTTTGATACAAGTGCATTAGTCAGACTGTATTACTGTGTCATAATTTATGCCACCATTATGCAGTGTAAGCTAATTAAAAAGAATTAGGACAACATATGTTACTGTACAAATGGTTAATTGTCTAATCTGAATTAGTTTTACTTAAGGATTATGTTGTCTTGTTTTCAGAATGAAAAATGCCATCTACTGGTTGAGCACGAGACTCAGAAACTAAAAGAGTTAGATGAAGAGCACAGCCTGGAACTGAAGGAATGGAGAGAGAAACTGCGACCAAGGAAAAAGGTAATCAGAACAGGTTATAAGGAAACTGCAAGGCCAGAAGATCATTCGGCACATTTTGAAACTGGCTAGTCACAGATTGGATGAGACTAAAAAATGCCCTGGACCAACAGTGTTAGAATACCGTGCAAAAATGCAGGAAGCCAGCATCCTGAATAGGACCTGCTTTAGACACACACAGACTGAACACATACAAAAAGTAGGCTTGCCAGCGGTCTACTTCTGCGTACCTTCTCTCCGAGCGTGAGAGAGGGACAAAGGGGATCACTGTAGACAAGAGTGCTGTTACTAAACAGACAGAGCAAGGTCAATAAACCTGAACACTTCGGAGAACTGTTAGCAAGTATGAGATGTTTGACACAACAGTAGTCGAACTATCTCGAAGAGTTAATAGTCTTGTAAGATGTAGGGTGCGTTTGTCAAGCAGAAATTAATAAATATGGAGACGTCTACACACAGGACATTTTCTTTCCTAGGCTGGGGGTCTAGGTTAGCATCCCTCCCACCTCGATATTACTGCCTCATTTTCCGTGGCATTGCAGGAATCTGAGGCAGATAAGATAAGTCATCAGGAGAGGAGGCTTCTTTGTCTTTCACCATGTATTCCTGTGTCAATCTGTTCTGCTGATTGTTTTCAGACACTGGAAGAGGAATTTGCCAGGAAACTCCAAGAACAGGAAGTTTTCTTCAAAATGACTGGAGAATCTGAATGCCTTAACCCGTCGACACAGAGCCGCATTTCAAAATTCTACCCGATCCCCAGCCTCCACTCCACTGGATCATAACTTTGGGGGCCTGTGTAGGTTTTTTACGTTGGGAATTTGCATATCTTCATCTTCTATCATGACAGAATCTGCAGCCTACATCAAAGGACCTCGATGCTTGTAGCTTTCAGTGGAGACAATCCGTGTCATTATCAAGATTTTTCTTTTTCTGACTGGGAGAAAACTAAATAGAAGAACAGACATTGGTTTGTCATGGTAAAGCGATGTCCTTCAGATGTTTCAAGAACAAACGGAGTTTTTGTATTTGAATCTGAGAAAGTATGTGGTCTTCTATATTGAAGCTAAGAAAATAAGACTAACATATTAGATATAATCCCCCCAAAATGGTTATTCAGATTAGCATTTAAATAAAGACATGCTACTGTTTTTGACTGATTTCTCCACAACTGAAACTGTGCCGTTAAGAGTTTTGTGTTGTTGAACAAGTCACTCAGAATTGAGGGAGAAATTAGTTCTTCAAACACATGGTTCAAGCAGGAAAAAAGACTTATGCTTAAAGATAATGAGTAACAGCAGATGCCTTTAATTTTCTTTAAAACTTCTGGCATATAACTAAAGCAACCAAACCTCCATTCCATGTTTTATCCATCAAATTCATGATGAAATGGGGTGCTAGTTTCATGAATCCAGTGCCTGAAACACTTCAATATATTACTATTTGCAATAGGAATAGTCTGTGTCGTTATTACAAACCATCCTCAGCATATGTTACTGTACAAAATCATTCTTGCTGCTACTGCCATTTTTTGTCATAAGTCCTCACCCTAAAATATTTTGCACTAAAATATGTAAAGGTGAAAAAACTGCTAACTTTGAAATGCACAGCTTGTTACGTTGCTCACAAGCTAGAGGTGTCTAGTTCTAGCTACTGAAAAACAGGAAAGCTGTTGAACGTATTTCACAAGGTAACGTGCAAAATGCACCTGGTTTCTCTAGCAGTGCTTAGACCGGGCAGATGGATACTTCTGTTCTTACCAAAGCTCCGCCGGAGAAGTGGAGAGGGGCCGGTTACATTTATAAACTAAGAATTGATGAAATCTGATCTGACTAGAAATGTTAGTCCTGACATTTTTTGTTTCAGTCAGTTTATTTTAAAGAAGGATTTAAGTTAAATATGTAGAAAAACTACTTTTAAGAGGCTGGGTTTTTTTGTTTTGCCATGTAGTAAGCTAACTTGATAGGGTTTTGTTTCCAAGTTCATAGGTGGACTTTAAGTTATTTACTTGACTGATACACAGTTGAAAAAGATCATGAAAGTTTATCATGTAGCAGGTGGGAAACGTATTAAAGACAAGTTCACTTGTAGCGCACTCCTGGGAGTCGAGGGTTACAGCTTGTGTCATATCAAGACAGTATTATGAACTGTACTTTGGTATGCCAAAGTTAAATTTGTAAAATAACGTTTGCTTTCTGTTATTGGAGGCCTGATCCTTTAGTCTCTTTGGGTATCCCCGTGTAAACATTTCTTGTTTTATTTTGCTAGCTTGCATTAAATGTGAGACTGGTGAACATCATATAATGTTCATATCATGGGAACAGTGTCCATGCATGTGAATGAGCAGGTTATAAATTAATATAGATCTTTGACCAGGTTTGGTTGAACTCTTGGATGCTGAAATCCTTGAAGGCCGAGCCTTTACCTAGGCAATGCAGACTGTTTAAATTTGTGGCACAGTAAAGGCAGTTGGAAAATGCATGTTTTGATTTCAGTTTTGTAACTTTTTGATAAGTAAAATTTACTCTAAAATGACTTTATAGGTAGCCTTAATTTCTGGTATTTTATTATATACATGTGTATCGTGTAATGGTTGTAAATTCACATACCATATCACTAGAATGTTCTATGTTGCTGTATGCAGAGTTCCTTAAAACTGTTTGTTCCGAAATGCTGGGGTGAGAAATGTCTTTGAAGGCCTTTACTTTTTAAGCTACACATTTATAAAATGACCAGTACTAAATATAACATTAAAACAGTTTATATCTCTAAAAGGAACAGAAAATCTGATTCAGCTGCTGTACCAAATCTGTACAGTGATTTATTTGGGGGCGGGGAGAGTCAAGCAAATCTTTCCCTTCCAAACAGTCTGTTCCCTCTCTCAGATGTTTAATAACTCCCCACGCGGCATCTCCTCTCCTCCACTCCGTCTGACAATTCACTTCTACATCATGACACTAGAGTTACCTCCAGCTAAGTCTCTGAAAACCTTTTGTTTTACTTCCCCCCTTTCTTGTTCAACACCCGCAATCCTCCCTCCTCAGAAATGTCACCAGTAACCACTGACTTCGTGAAAGCAGGGAGGCCCAAAGGAGGGGTCTGCAAACACCCATTAAGTGGGCCACAGCCTGTCTGCAGATCACAACTTTCCCCCATACCTCTTCAGTTGAAAGGGTGCATTGTGGTCCACAAGAAATCTTAAAGCTTTGACCACAGTCTGTTAGTCCAGGAAGTCTGCGAGCCGCTGCACGAAAGGACGCAGGAATAGCAGCTGCAGCCTCAGAGGAGGTTTGATCACGGTTGGATCTAGGACATTCTTCCCAGTCGCAGTGCATTCCTTAAACAAGTGCCGTCCTTTGAGCCATCTTGAGAAATTAGATTCATACGGCACTATTGTCTTTATGGAACATAAAAGGGCCACAGGATATCTTCAAACAGCTAGTTGCCAGGCATTTCCAATCGGACAAGGCCTAACCTCACTGAGTTTCCACAGCAGAAGCAGCTGCCTTTCTCTCTGAGCTGGTGTCCTATAGTCTCACTCCCCTTGCACTTTCAAAAAAGTGTGGTCACCTTGGTTTTCATAAGAGCGTCATAATGCTGCAACTAGGACAAAGCACAAAGGGGCAGCAATTTATCAGGGCAAAGGACCACTGGTGTTCTCTTCCACTCACAATAGCGCCTCGCGTTCTCTGCAACCCCATCTCCTCCCCCAGCACAAATGGAAGCTTCCAAATGGGTGTCAAGCGTGTGATTTAATTGACAATTCACGTACAAATCACGACTTGCTGGGTTGGCATCTCTGGACTGCTCTTCAGGGCATGAGCTCAGAGCCTCGACCGACATCAGGAAGTTGCTTGTGTCCAAACATTTGTCTAAGCTTCCTGCTGCCCCTCCCAAGCACCCGGAGGCACGAGTGCGCACGCTACGGGCTTCCACGCAATGAACTTCCTCTTGGAAATCCGTTCTTGCCAAGGAGAGACGCTCCGTCAGGTTCTTAGTGGGAAGCTTTATTCTACTGCATGAGAAGGATACGACCACCAAGGCTAGTACAGAAAGCTGGAACATGGCTGATATTGCACAGGACCAGGAAGTGCTAATTTGGCCGTCTTCAAGAACAGGCAGAATTTAAAATTGAATTAACGCTACGTTACAGCTTTAATACAAACCGTCTGTCCGACTGGCAGAGACCACTGGGGCCACGTGAAATGACTGCCCCCCGTTCTTTGGAAGCTGATGTTCATTTCAAATAACAACTCGTGTTTTTTGTCTGCGGAGGAACTGTCTGCGTAGACAAGAATGCCACCATCTTAGTGAGGGAGAAGTCCAACAAGCATGTGTGCCTGGACAAAAAAGTGCCTTTAAGTCAGTGATTCTCATCCAGGGTGCCACAAGATCCTTTTAAGGGTGTCCTGGGGTGCCATGCAATGTTACCAATATTAGGGGTGCAAACACCCGCACCTGATTCATAAGATACATTCAGATTTCAAACAGGAATCCAGAGCGTCAAAAACACCCTGACCCGAGTTCTTTGCAACAGAAGAATTGCTTTATTATTTTTCTGCAGTAAAAATGAGCGAAAGCCAAGAGCTGGCATTTTCTGAGGGGTGACGAGGCTAGAGGGGTGCTTTGAGGCTAGCAAGGTTGAGACCCACTGCTCTAAGCACTTCCACCAGGGCACTGTGACAGATCACTCAGGTTGTTTGAGCCAATTCTCCCTCACCAGTTGCTAAATCAGTGTGTATACCCTTGTAGGTGATGATCTCTTTTATTGGACCAACTGCACGGTTGATACCACCCCCAACAATTCTTGCCTCTCGTCTGCTTCCTGGACCATCCCAGCAGCAACATCGCTTCAGCTCTGTCTATACCAAAGTTGTTTCAAGAACACTTCAGTCCACACAGATTCAAACTCAGGTGTCTACATTTAGGCATTCAAATGTGTTGCGGTACCCGAGTGGCCTGATTTCTAACCAGCAGCTCTTAAGAAGAGATGATGTTTTATTTGGTTGAGGCACTTAAATGAACTATTGACGATGGATATTTCCACTCAGACCCAGCTCTCACTCGTTACCTGGCCTAAACAGGTGGCTGTTTGGTAGAAGAGACAGTAGCAGTACAGAGGGGAAAAACATTCACTTCAGCCATTATCTAGTTGAGTGATTCCCAGCCAGAGTGCCATGCTATGGGGCATCTTGATAGACTTTTGAGGGTGCCACAGGGTGCCATGCTATGTTGACACTGCTAGGGTTGCAAACCCAGAGATTTCACATCAGACTCCGCAATGTCAAACCTGCTCGGCCCTGCCGTGGTCTTCCCAAGTTCTGTGCAACAGAAGAATGTCTCTATTATTTCTACTGCGGTCAAAAAACAAGTGAAGAGTAAGAGATGGCATTTTCCAAGGACTGCCTGGAGCCCACCTAGCGGTGCCTCGGCTCTGAAAGGGTTGAGAACCCCTGATCTAGATTGTAGCTTTTGAAACATTTGCCTCTTGCCCTCTGCCAGTGATTAACGGCCCAGGCCATTTACCATTCGGCACCTCCACTTGTGCATCTCTATAAAGAGAAAACACCTCCTCCTGCCACTGAAAACTGCCTGCTTTCCCTTCACAGCACCTGCCGGCCAGCGACTGCCATGAGAAGCTGAAAAGGGCAGGCTCAGGCTCCCCCAGCCTGGCTGTGCCCCCTCCCGTCTTCAAGGTCAGCCCTATAATAAATTCATCTTTGAGATGGGGGGGCTGCGCCATTCCCAAAGGCAAAGGAGGGGCCCTCAAGTCTAAAGGTTGAGAACCACTGCCCCCGTGTCTGGAAGGAGAGAAGCGAGGGAACTGCCAAGGCCCCGGAGCTGGGATTGCAGTGATTCACCCTGTTCCAGCCTCGGGTGCTGGGCAGATTAGAGAGCTTGGCCAAGGTCACCCTGGCAGAGCTGGGCCTGGCTAGTCCAAGCACCCCATCGAGGAATGCCCCGGATGCCTCAGCTGAGCCAGTTCTCCTGCAACTTAACCCGAACCCACTCGGGCCTGAGCAACGAAAGAAACGGGAGGAAATCTAGCCCTTAAGAAGCAGCAGCGAAACGGTGCCACTCGCAGCCTTCCTCTGGGACTAGACATTGGGAACAAGCCACAAAACGTTGTTGCATCTCCCCACTTCGGGAGATCACACTCCTCGTCCAGCCACAGGAGCGAGCGTTGCAGGTTTCCCAAGTGCCAACATCCAGGAGGAAACACCATGCCCACCAGTGAGCACCAAAGACACCAACACACCGTTCCTAGGGAATTTAATTCACTGAGACCATCCCCTCCCAGAAGGTGCAGCCCGCCCGAGAGCGCACATCGCTTAGAGACACCGTGAGCGCCGGCGTAGGCTGCAGCCAGACCCGCTCTTATACCAAACACCTTAACAAAGCGAGATGGGAACTGCGCAGACCCTGCCGACGCCTTTTGTAGTGCGTCCTTTCCGCAGAGTTAGTGACGGGAGGGGTTGCAGGCTACAGCCTGTTGTTATTAGAAGCATCAGCCCATTGCAACACAGACTCTAGTGCCAATTGCCCAATATAAACTCCAGCAGGCGAACACAGGGTTAAAACACATTTTAATGAGGATCATAATATAAAACTTGGGGGGGTTTCTTCCAAATTAAAACAAAAACCATATAAAAATACCTTTACAAAAAAAAAAAAAAGTCTACAAATTAGGTCTAACAAAAGTGCTGAATTTCTAATTGTTCCCTATTCCCCTTCACGTTAGTACGCTGTGCTGCTGTATGAGCTGTCTCAGAAGCCGATACGTGGGAAGGATGCAACGTCAACTGTTGGCAGTTACACGGATCGCTGCATCATAGGAAGGGACCTCTCACCGACTGAATCAAGTGCACCAAAAGGAAGGATGTAGATAAAAGAAGACAGTGCGGGGCTTATACGTGGGCAAAAATCAGATGCTTACGGTCCTTCCACCACAAATCCCGGGAGGGGGTGAGGTGGGGTATAGTGCAGGCAGGATCAGGCCCGTCTCTCACTGCGTCACCCAAGTCTGAGCGCTGACTGCACTAAAGCTTCTCTTCCGGATGAATTATGCATCCCATCGGCCGGTACAGGGCCCATCCGACTTCCCAGCTGAGGGATCGAGCGCTTCAGCCTTTCTTCAGATGCTTGGACGAGCTCCTTACCCTGCCACTGTCTTCAGCTGTGGTTGCTTGTAGAACAAACGCACCAAGAGAATACTACAGAACAAAGAGACCGACCGACCCAGCCCTGCCGTCCTTCGTGGGGACAGAAGTACAGTGAAACCATCGCTGGGGGCGTCTCAGGGATTGGAACATCCTGCTCCAGGATCCCTGAAAGCCTCCCAGTCCCCCCAGCCCAAGCTCTGATTAACAGCCTTGGCTCAGAAAACTCACTTGCCTGGTAGATTTTAATCTCCAGGACTGGGCTTTTCTGTTCCCCTGGGTGCGTGACTGGTTGGTTGGACCAGATTTCACTGTGCTTCAGTAGCTGGCACCAATGCACAAAGTCAGACTTAAGAGGCACAAATCCACGAGTTCGGGTACAATTCTCAGTGCGGACGTTCCAGGGGGATTAGCACAGAGATTAATGCATGGGAGCAGACGCCTCCAGGTCAGGCCAGCGCCGGGCACGTATAAATGAGGTTCGTTCAAATCACAACAGCTGCATCAAATGGCACAAGTCTATGTTGTCGGTGGCCAGGCTTGGAGGGTGTGCGAGCAGTAAGCCATGAAAGGGTCAGGCTAATTCAGTATTCAGGGTGCAGAGGTGGCTGTGACCCCTGCGCTAGGGAATGGTGATCCATGGGCTTATTTCAGACCCCGACTCCCAACGCTTCTCCTTTTCCTTCTGCCAACGTAGACTTGTTCTCCTGAGAGAGAGGAGGATACAACAGGTTGAACGGTCAGATGCAGAAGGGACACCGAGCTTTCCAGCAGTCACAGGAGACTGGCAGTTCTGGGGGAAACACGTCATTCGCCTGCCTGACCAACCCTGTACCGTGGGGGATGAATACTGACACGTCTCAGGAAGCATATGCCCAGGCGACTCTCTCCCACTCCCCAGGGCAGCTCACCCCTCAGCGTTTCGGTCCTTTGTGTAGGCCTTACTGGGGGGTTTCACTGTATTGGTTTCGAGGAGGACCTGTTGCCATTGTACCTGGGCAGCGGGGGGCTGAGATTCCTCCCATCAAGCCCTGTGATCTCACCCTCCTTCTCAGCCCTCTAATGACTGGAGAATTATATTTATGACCTCCACACAGCTCCCAGTCTATGTGGGTTAGGATCTGCCACAGTAAGGGCATGTAGTGTCTGAAGGATCCCTTCCTGGGTGGGTGAGTTTGGAGCAGTAAGAGTTAAGGTGTGATCCCTAAAGGGCCCCCCCTAAGGTTCAGCCATCCCTGCATGGCCCAGAAAGCCCCTCCGTGCCCCTGAACTGCATGGTGGGCTGGGGTAGCAGTAGAGAGGAGGGCATCCAGCCCTGCACAGAGCTTCTTGGGTGCTCGGGTTGAGTGCTGTGGTTACAGGGCGGATGCTTTCCCTGGGGTCTCTCTCAGCCCGACTCAGCCGTGCAGGCAGGACACAAATGGAGTCTGTTTCACTCTCCCTGACTTTCTCGGGGCAGAAGGTGAAGGCTAAGTTCCAGCTTCTCCTCCTGACAGAGTAGTCAGGGGACTGACCCACAGCACATAGGGAGTCTCCCTAGGGCTGGGGTTGGGCTCAGGCTCTCAGCACTGACCCAGGCCGCAAGAACATGCCTTCTCTCTCTCTGTCCCCAAGACCACAGAGAGTGCCCAATGACATTCGTACCCTTCTCTCCTTTCTCGCCCTTCGGTCCCCTTGGGCCCTGGCGTCCTGGAGGCCCCATCGGTCCACGTTCACCTGGAAGAACAAGAGGGATGGGTTTCATTTCAGCATGACCAGTGCATGGCTCCTTGCAGCGAGGGCCCGGTAGGGGCACAGTGATGGTGACCCCTCTGGGCCACCCCTGCTTGCTGGACTGCACAGGTCCCTGTGCCTGCACACCCCTGACTTCCTGCCCTTTGGGCGGGGGGTTGGACTCGATGATCTTCTGAGGTCCCTTCCAGCCCTGATGTCTATGGAAGTGGGGGTGGGAAGCCATAGGATTGCAGTCCTTACCTTTGGGACCTGGGTGACCCATGTCTCCCTTTGCACCAGGCGGGCCTGGGATGGTACCGTAAGCTGCAGGAGAAAATGAACAAAAGCACGGATCAGTTGGATCAGCCAACAGGCCCTTTGGCTTGCTACAAAAGGGTAACACAATTCAGCAACTTCACACGGGTGTCTAGTTCAAATGCGAGTGGACAGGCTGGATGCTATCTGTAAGAGCCCCAGGTCAGACATTCATAGATTCATAGATGTTAGGGTCGGAAGGGACCTCAAGAGATCATTGAGTCTGACCCCGTGCATAGGCAGGAAAGAGTGATGGGGCCAGAT
>NW_005841986.1:2082131-2085455 GCF_000455745.1 Alligator sinensis
CTGGGTCTAGATGACCCCAGCTAGATGCCTATCTAACCTCCTCTTGAAGACCCCCAGGGTAGGGGAGAGCACCACCTCCCTTGGGAGCCCGTTCCAGACCTTGGCCACTCTAACCGTGAAGAAGTTCTTCCTAATGTCCAGTCTAAATCTGCTCTCTGCTAGCTTGTGGCCATTATTTCTTGTAGGACTCGCTGCCCTGATGCTGCTCTCTGGAATAGTTCCCCTGTCAGCAGGACTGTTGCTGGTTTACACACGTCACCCTGAGCAGAAGCCAACCTGCTCTCTGGCAGCTGGGGTTGAAAACAGTTCAACACAGGTCATTCCAGCTGCGAGTGTGTGGGAGCTGGACATGCTTAGCTGGGGGCAGAAGAGCCCTATAGGTTATCTAAAGAGTTTGGTGAAATGTCACTGATGAACCCTGGTGTCCTCACTCAAGGTCAGGTTGTGCCAACCCTGTGCTGGCTGGCGGAGGAGGCAGACCATGGAAAGCCTCGCTCCTTCTGCATAGGTGAGGTGAATTTCTGTTCCTGCTCCTGCAGGATGCAGAGGCTGTGGCTCTCCAGTGCTGAGAGAGGAACGGCCACTCCCAGGCACACAGCCAGGCCAAGAAAAAGCAATGATGTTTACAAAATAAATTAAAAAATGGGATTTTTATTTAAATCAGCATTTTTCCTTTTGCTGTTTCTATGATGCCACCTCTTTATAAGGATAAATAAAAGCGAGCTCTGGATTTAATGCAAAATCTACAACTTTCCGCAATTGCTCAGACTGTTTAAATACAAAAGAACCTGACTCCATGAGTCTCCGTGACAAGTGCCGGGTTGGCGGCTTGTCTAGATATGAGGTTGGTCTGTGTAAGGAAAGAATCGGGGGAAACATCTAACTCTTGAGGATGAGCTTTACAGAATGGCAAAAGAGGAGGGCCCACAGGCTCAACCCGCTCTACAGGTACAAGAGACCGGCAAAGTCTTCATGGGGCTGGGACCCAGCCTTTCTGGCCAGGACGCACCACCACATATATCATCAGGATCCTCCCCTGAACCTAGGTAGAGTTAAGCAAGCTGGAGACCGAGGACTCCGGAGCAGCCACAGAGGGAGGGCTCAGTGCTGTCCCCAAAGGGTTGACAAGCCCACAATAGTCCCCTGGGCTGAGCAAGAAGAGACTGAAGTGCCACTCACTCCTGAAGAAGTCCATTAGGTCTGCAGTGACGTTGCCATAGGATGCAAACACCTTGCTGACTCCAGGTGGCCCCGGGGGGCCTGGTGGCCCCTGCACAGAGTAAGTCATCAGGTCCTGGAGGAGACCTCGACCTGGGGATTCAAACACAGAGGTTAAACTCCAACGCCGGAGAGGCAGAGCCCTTTACCACTGACAAGCACAGTGTCCAGTGATTAGAAAAACAGTTCCTGGCCCTTTAAATATCTTTCCTGCCCTGCAGGGTGAAGTCCATCAAATACCACCAGTTCCCAGTTCCAGATCCTTGAACGGGAGAATTTAAGGGCCAGCGCCGCATGGGATTTCCCTTGCTGTGGGGCTGGGGCTGTTCTGGGGGGGTTTGTTTCCTCTGGAAACTCCTCAACTTGAGTGAAGGCACAGTGTGAGTGTCCCGTGGGTTTTTGCAGTGCCTGCACCTAGCCCTGGCCCTGGGCCCATTTCACTGACAGCACAAGACAAATCTCCCAGAGCTGCCAGCTTGAGCCCTGGTTGGTCTGAGCAGTGTTTGTGCCACAGTGCTCTCACTCTCACAGCAGCAGGTGAGAGCTAGCAGGGGCCTCTGCTTAGGAATCATGATCCTCCATTAATCTCAGCTGGTGTTTAATCAGCCAAGAGGGCCCAGATCAATCTGTAGCAAGCGTTTCTGGCTCTGCAGTAATTTGCTCCCACTGGCCAGGGAAGGAGCTCAGCTGGTGTCACTGAGGGGAGGTCAAGGCAGTGCCATGAGCCATGCTGTGCACGTACTGTGTGCACAGACCTGACAGACCCTGGGTCTGATCTGCTCCCTATCGCCTGAGTCCATCCACAGGGAGGGATGAAGGGCTGTGCAGGCTGGCTCAGGGCATCGGGGCAGGAGCTGCTGCTCTGTGCCTGGCTCTGGGTGTCGCTGGCCGCATGGCGAGAACTGCCTGCAGCTCTTCCTCTGGAAGGTACATGGGCCCAGTGGTCTGAGCGGGAAGAGGGGGGCAGAGTGGACCTGGTGAAGTGAGAGGGCTGGGGTGTGGAGGGCTTGAGGTGGGAGCTGAGTCCCAGCCTGGAGAGGGAACATCTCATACTCACTGTGGATGCTCTCGGACACCCGCAGCGCCAGCTCGTTGAAATCCAGTGGCCCAGTGAAGGACTCGCTGTAGGACCCTCTCGAGCTCGACATTCCCTGCGATCCTCCTGCTCTCAGGGACCCTTCTTGTGATCCTTCAGCATGCATCAAGACACCGTATGACCCAGCACCGCCCATTGAACTGCCATACGACCCATCACTGCCCATCGAGCCACCACGTGATCCTCCAGCAGCCAGGGACCTGTCATAGGATCCACCTGTACCCAGGGATCCTCCGTATGCTCCACCGGTGCCCAAGGATCCTCCATATGATCCATCAGTGCCCAGGGATTCCCTGTATGATGTAGATACAGACCCAGCTATGATGCCGCTATCTCCTTTTGGCCCAGGTGGTCCCCGCGGCCCCGGAGGCCCAGGAGGCCCGGAGATGTAGCTTCGAATGCCGTCACCTGCAGAACACAACAGGCATTGAGCAGGGTGCAGCAGCTAGGTATTCAAGTGTCAAGCCAGGCAGTAGAGGGGCAGGGGCCACAGGGAAGCAAATGCTGGGGAAAGCCAGCAATGCATGAGGTTCTGCAACAGGAAAAATGTCCAGCACACCTACAGCCTAGGGAATGACCTGCTGGGTGGCACGGAAGTGGAAAGGGATCTGGGAGTCCTAGTGGACTCCAAGATGAACATGAGTCGGCAGTGTGACGAAGCCATCAGAAAAGCCAATGGCACTTTATCGTGCATCAGCAGATGCATGACGAACAGGTCCAAGGAGGTGATAATTCCCCTCTATCGGGCGCTGGTCAGACCGCAGTTGGAGTACTGCGTGCAGTTCTGGGCGCCGCACTTCAAGAGGGATCCGGATAACCTGGAGAGGGTCCAGAGAAGGGCCACTCGTATGGTTAAGGGCTTGCAGGCCAAGCCTTACGAGGAGAGACTAGAGAAACTGGACCTTTTCAGCCTCCGCAAGAGAAGGTTGAGAGGCGACCTTGTGGATGCCTATAAGTTCATCACGGGAGCACAGAAGGGAATTGGTGAGTATTTATTCACCAAGGCACCC
>NW_005841986.1:2085559-2150040 GCF_000455745.1 Alligator sinensis
TGTCTATGCAGGGGGTCGGACTCGATGATCTATTGAGGTCCCTTCTGACCCTAGCATCTATGAATCACCTGAGCTCTCTGTCCGCTGGGCACTGCCCCAGCACTCACCCAGGCACAGGACAGAGGCAAGAAGCATTAGCTTTGCCATCTGCTGATGGGGAACCAAAGCACAGAGCCCAAGACCCTGGGACCTTGGGTGACCAGCTCCAGAAACCCACCCAGTCAGTTTAAGAGGTGCTGAGCACCCAGACCGCTCTTGGAGCCCAGGGAGGCAGAAAGTGCTCAGGACCTCAGCATGATCCAGCCTTTCCAGCCCTGGATACGGGCTTCCCAAGATGGCAGCTCCTCAAATTAGAGGCAAAAAGTGATGTGCCAGGGCTGGGGATGCTGCTTTCCCAATTCTTTAGCTGTATACCCCAGCTGTCAGGAAGGTGCTCATTAGACAGCATGCCTCCTCCACAAAGAAGGGGATTGGAGAAGCCTCACTATGAGTCCCCCTTTCAGTACAACTGCAGGAAACCCTGTCATCTCTCCAGAGTTTGCACCCCAGGATCCCAATGTGCTGCACTTGCCCTGCAGCCTCATGCATGCGAGGCCTGCAGGGTGAAATGCACCCCAGGGAAGGAGGCTGCTGCAAGATTCCCCATTTAAACCCTGCTTCAACCATAGAAGGGTGGTAAATGGAGCCTCGTCTTTGCAGCAAATGCCACCCAGAGTGAATCCTGGACAGGAAGTCCTGGTTGAGTCTTGCCCACCATGGGCAGCAGGAAGCAGAGTGGATGGGTGGGGGGATTACATTGACAGATACAGGCTCCTTACTGGTTATGAATTTGATCAGCTCACTCCTGAATTCATCATTCTGAGCAACACTAGCATAGGAAACGATGTCAGTCCCAGAGAAAGTCGGGGGACCCGGGGGTCCTGGAGGTCCTGGTGGTCCCGGGAGTCCAGAATTGGAGGTGTATCCTATGCCTTGAAGAGGTGGAAAGGGGAGACAGCACATTTATCAGTGAGAGAGGACACGGAAATGACACGGGTTTGGGAAAGTTCAGAGATTTGCAGCCCAGCTCGCCCACCCTTTGCACCAAACAAACACAGAGATGTTCGAGCTGCTCCAGAACTTGATCCTATTCATGTGAAATCTCCCTGCTGCCTCTGGGGTGAATGTCACTCCTCCTGCTGGCCCTTTTCCCAGCCACCAGCCAGAAGTGAGAGCTCCTTACTTTGTAGGTAGCTGACGACTTCCTCGAGCGAGCTGCCCGAGCGGCCTGCGGGCCCTTGAAGTCCTGGAGGGCCTGGGGGGCCTGGAGGTCCAACGATGCCATTAAACTTGGAGTCTGAAAGTGCAACAGAAGAGCAGGAGTTAGCTGACGGTTCTTGGCCCTGCAACCAAAGCTCCTCTCCCCTGATGTTCAGGTCTCTGCAAACAGCAGCTGCTCAGGAAGTTTCTTGCTCTGTGTCAGGTTCAACACAGGTATGAAGAATCTACGAACAAGGACTTGGAGGGGCCAGTCTTCTGCATGAGGATCTTGCTGGGACTCTGAACAGCCGCAGTCTATGCGGTGGATACCAATGCAAGACAGAGGACAGAGGCCTGGGGCATCTGAGGCTCCTTTATATCACACATAGTCCATCATTTTACAGGAAACTGAAGATGATCTCTCAAGTTTCTCAGCTCTCCCTGACTTGCCGTTCTGCACAGCAGCAGACAGAGTAGTCAGCGGCAGAGCAGCCCAGAGGAGGGAACCCGGGGTCTGTGAAACCCTTGACTGGTGTCTGAGGGATGGGAAGCTCATGCCATGCATTCATTGCAGCAGCAGCCAATGATCAGAGCAGAACAGATCAGAGGCTTACAAAGGCTTCATCCTGATGACAGCTGGGACAGTGCTATGCAGATGATGGTTAGGGAAGAGAAGCTTTCGTACAGCCTAGACAAGGTTGCATTACCCTCACATACTGGGAATAGGACTATTAGGATGACTGAGCCTGCAGGTCCCAGTGGAGACCTTGGGAGAGGCTTACCTCGGAGCCAAGCCGCAATCTCATCATAAGAGGTGCCAGACAATCCTGGGGGCCCTGGTGGGCCTGGTGGTCCAGGAAGCCCAATGCTGATCCCAGAGTCTAGGGAAGCAGAACCATTTAGCAATGATGAGAACCAGTGTTCAGAGCTATGGGGGCTATTCAGAAAGCCTCTACAGCTACATGACACATGGAGTCGACTGGCTAATTCATGGAGTCGACTGGCTGTCAGCTCTCTGGTCAGGCCATGTGGGAGCAGAGAGAAGCACACGCTTACTTGTCAAGTAGCTGATAACCCGCCTGGCCAAATCATCATAGTCCAGGGACACTGCCAAGCTGTTTTCTCCTGAGGAACCCTGAAGTCCAATTAGATACTGGCGAACTTCTTTTTCTGCAAAGAAAAGGAAAAGGCATCTTCTAAGTCCCTCTGCTGCTGGTGCCTTCTAAAGGATGCAGAAGAGCTGCCTACTGGGTCATCACAGCCTGCTGGCAGTGCCTCCATACACACAGGTTGGGATGTTAATAAAGGAGGAGGGACACCTCGCAGAGCCTGAACCCCGAGGAGGAGGAGGTATGGCCTGCAGCATGCCCTGGGGCACACCCTAGCCACCTTCTCCCAACCCTGGTGAAGCTGCTCCAGGGTTGTTACAAGCGGCCACTCTCTTGAAGTCCAGGGACTAAGGTTGGCGAACGGCTGGGCACCCTGGACTGTTTTCACTGATGTGTTCCCAAGTTTGGAGCATATCTGTGGGGCATGTATAAGGCCATCTCAATGGGAGCACACTGGCCCCATGGTGTAGACATGGCCCTTTTTGCTAGCATAGCACTCTGCTCTGCAGGCAGGCTGACCTATTTCTTCAGGACCCTAATAGGTTCCTTTGTAAATAACTAGCTGAGGCTGCATAGACTTTTCTCTTGGCTCAGTGGCATGGCTGTGTCTGATGCCAGAGGTTAGGAATGCCTCCTTTGAGTGAGTCCAGATTCTCAGGAATCTTCTGGGTATCTATCGCCAGAACCCTGCAGACTTGGGGAAGTTGGCACATCAAAATGGGTGGGGAAAGGAGAGAAGGAAACAGGAGTCCCCTGGTAGCCAATTAGCAAAGCCAAAATTTAGAGCATCCCTGCAATGGTCTACTGATCAAACACCTGGTTTTTGGCACCCATTGACACCTCCTGCTCATCCTTCCATGTAGAGCTACCTCCCAGATGATAAAAACGGTGTGTGTGGGCAGGCCGACAGCTCCTGGATGGGGTGGAGCACACAGGACTCCTGGGGACTGGGAATTGGGAACCCTTCTATGAGGAGATGGAAGCAGAGAGAGCCCATGGTCTGGGGTGAAAGGAGACATGGGAGGGATGTGAGCTGCACAGAGATGTGTTGACATAGAGGGAAAATGGGGACCCTGGTATGAGAGGACATGAGAAAAGGGGTGCTCTGAGCCCCTGGCAAGGGGGGAGCGGAGAATTACAGGGAGTCCCCAAAATAAAGGAGTGATGGCAGGGTGCATACAGGGTAGGAGGATGTGCAGAGCCCCTGGGGTGTGGAGAGAGCTCAGCCTGCAGGGTGCGTGCACCCCTCCTCGCTCTTTAGCAGCCTGAGTTCACTTCCTCTGCCACTCAGTTCTTGCCAGAAATGCTCAGCCCAGCACCTGCTCCTGCTCCTGCTCCTCATATGGCTGTTCCAGCTGGGATGACTCAAGGACGGAGAGGCCAAGTGATTCTTTCCCAGGACTCGGCTGCTCAGCCAGAAGCAGAGCGTGCTGCCATTGCCAGCTGTCACTGAGATTTGAACCAACTGTGCAGCCCTGCCCTGGGGTCCCCTTCGATCCTTATGGAGGATGCAAGGAGAGCTTATACATGCAGCAGGCAAAACTCTGCAGTTTTGCTTGGGGGCTTTATAGATAAAGAAGCCCCAAGACAGGAGCTTCTGGAAGGGGTTTAAACCAGATTCAGGGCGTGAGTCAAGCTCTAAATGTTTGGGCTTAAAAGGAAATCATCCATAGGGGCAGACTGCCTGGGAGCACCGCCATCCTCTGAGGCAGCTGGTGTCAGTGACCCTTGCAAACAGGATAACATCAGTCTGATGCCAGTGGCTTGGTGCCTCAGCTTTCTCGAGACAGAACCAAGTGGGAATGAAAAGGGCCCCGTCCTGTTACCGTGTAGAGCACTTACTCTGCAGCATGGCCAGGAGATCTTCATAAGAAAAGGAAGCTTTGAATAAGGTGGACAAAGCAGTGGACTCGTAGCTGTAACCTGGAGAATAGAAAGGTTTAATGCCACACAGGCTCAACTGGGAGTCAAAGGCCAGCAAGCATACAGGAAACTGGTTCATGCGCCTGGCTGCAGCAAAGTAAACCCAGGGGCACTGCTTTAAAGGATTGTAGTGGGAAAGGCTTTGTACACAGCCTGCTCCGTGGGTAAATATTGTCCCCATGAGGTCAGCAAAGGAACAGCCTTCAGTGTGGAAAACCTAGGCCTCAGCATCTATGACATGGGCAAGCTTCTGTATGAGGGGCTAAGGAACAGGGGCTCCTGTCTCTCTGCAAACCTCTAGCTCACTGGAGCAAACAGGCACAGACGTTCTGCCTCCAGTGAGCAGAAGGCAGTGTTGTTGCTCACATGCTGAGCAGGGAAGTTGCCAGCCCATAGATTACAGTGCTGAATTAACTCCCATTTGGCTCCCTGGAAGCTCAGGGGAGTGAGTGGGCGGTGTTCAAGGTGAGGCTACTGTAAGGAAGCAACAATGGCTGCTAATGCCAACCAGAGACATGACAGAGAGTACTTGATTCCGCTGCCTTTGCTCCTAATGAGTAACCCCCTACTTCTTGCAAAGCTTCACAAAGTGATGACACTGCAGGACAATTTATAATCATGCTGAAGACCAGTCTTCTTCCAGCACTGGGCTCATCAGGGATTACAGTTTGCTCCTGGTCACACTGGGTTTCAAAAGGGTACTGCACAGATTCAGCCAAGAACAGATTTAGACATGGAGCCCAGGTATGCAGGAATGTGGCCCTTACTTTGTATGTAGGCCATGACCCGCTGGGCCAGCTCTGCATAGTCCAAGGTGTCTCCACTACCAGTGATGATCATTCCCGGTTGTCCTGGGGGTCCCGGTGGGCCCTGAGGTCCAATCAGATAATGCCTCATGCTGTCACCTAATGAGGAAGAAAGGACACAGCCAAGTCATGGAAGTGAGAACGTGACCTGAGGAGAGATGCCATGGGACACGCCTCAGGAAAGCTTGCTGGGGTGGATGTTGCATGACTCAGGCATCCTGTACTATCTGAGGACTATCACACAACACGTGCTTACCCTCACCCCTGGGACTCACCCTGCCCATGAGATACAATGCCGCCAGCCAGCATGGGAGGCCTTTGGCAGGATCCTTGGGAAACAAGCTCCACAGGAGCTTCACTCGTGGATAAAGCTCAGGCCAGTAACGTAACAACTGCGGGGTTGGGGGAGCGTAGGGGCTGCCTATAAGATGTTACCCTGCATGGAAGGATTCTCAGAGGCTCAGGAATGGAAGTGGGATCCCACCCGGAAAGGATGGGAGAGGGGAGTCGGAGCCCCAGCGGACCTGGGTCCTGTTTAGTCTGCCTTGCCTACCCATACTGGAGACGTGAATAATTTCAGCCCTGTGACAGCACAGGGACCGCAGGGGTGGGAGACCTGGGAGTGGCAAAAGTATCTGGCCCGTGACAAAGCTGGTTTGTACTCACTCTGCAGGTACTCGGCGACATACTGTTGAACCTCTTGCGCTGAGCCTCCAACAGGGCCTGGGGGACCTGGTGGGCCCGGAGGACCAGGAAGACCTTGACCTTGTCTTGAATATTCATCTAAAGAAATAACAAAGGCCAGAGGCTATTAGCAGCCAGTGACACACCAGGGACCACTAAGGACTGTCCTGGATCCCTCCTTCCAGGGTTTAGGCAGTCAGACTACGACCATAGATGGCTGGGATGGGTGAGAAGGAACCCTCATAAACCTCCTAACCAGGCTGACACGGACCTGGCCTCCAGGTCATAGTTTTCCACCTAATGCAGCTGGAGGGAGTGTCTGCTGCTACATGCGATGCTGAAAATCTATTTTAGGTGCTTTTGTGGTCCCCATTAGAATAGCACTGGGGCACTTGACAATCCTTAAGGCATTTATCTTACTGGAGTGGGTAGGACAGTGCTTTTATTCCTAGTTCACAGATGTGGAACTGCAGCACAGAGACATAAAGCATTTGTCCATCCGGGGGAGAGACACTGAGGCTAATTAATCAAAACAAACAAAAATAGATGAGTTGAACTCTGTTAAACTTCTGTGTAGATACTCGTATTCAGCATTAAAACAGCCTTCTATTGGTTTAACATAATTCACCTTAGAAGTAAATTAAGGTCACTTTAGTTCTGAATGACAGTGCTCACAATAGGGTTTAATCCACTTTAAAAAGTTAATTCAGATTGTTTTCCCATGTAACACATCCCTAAATGACTTTTGGTGCAGAAAATGTCAACTTGTAATTCTGCAATGGTGCATTTTGCAGGGGATTTTCAAATCTCCCTAAGGGATACAGAGGACAAGCACTACTGGCTTTCAGTGTGGTCAGCACAGCCAAATCCTCTGGAACTTTTGGAAAGTGCCTCGTCCGTGTCAGCATTTCTAGATACAATGGATCAGCTACAGTCCAATCCCTACATTGCCTCTCCCTTACCTACATAACCCAGTCCAGGGATGCCCGGAGCTCCTGGGATACCAGCGTCACCTAGAAACAAAAGAGATATCATTGTAGCATGGATGAGACTTTGGATCATGCCAGTGCCACCAGACAAAGCCTCCCAGTCCTCACGTTGATTCAGTCCCAACTGTGGTGCCTGATGGTGGAGGCTGGAGTGGAAGGAGAAAACCTACCAGTTTTCTCCAATCCCTGTGATGAGGACAGTGCACTCACTAGGCCACTGGTGTAGTGAAAGCCAGAAGGAGACTGGGCTATGGCTCCCCCCTGCACCAGCCCACGAGCACCGGGAGGAGCCAACCGCCCAGCCCACCAGTCTCTGTGAGAGTCTTGATGGTGCACACCTGCAGGTTTATGCCTTGCAGAGGGGGAAAAAGGACAGTTTGCTTTTCACCAACCTTTGTCTCCTTTGGGTCCAGGTGGGCCCGGAGGTCCCTGCATACCAATATCCACACCTGCCCAACGAGAACATCAGGAAGAAGAGTCAGAACCGTGCAAGCAGGGACAGCTCGGGGGGATCCTGACCTCACTGGCATTAAGTCCAGTGGAGCCAGAATTTCCCCTCCAGTTTTCAGCTGAATGACAAGAGCAATGGGAACAGAGAAGGGAAGTGTGTGCGACAGACCTGAAGAGTATCCTGGAAGGCCAGGCTGACCTGGTTCACCTAGAGGAAACACACACAGAGAGGACCAGTTACACATGCCTGTGGCTGCAAGACAGTGCAGACAAGCTACTGTGGAATCTTATTTACCTGTGAATCCACGTGGTCCTCGTTCACCTGCAAACAGGAGAGCACATACAGATCATTAGTACTGTCTCACTGGAACTGCTTCTCCCCCCGGCCGTTGTCAAGCATGCAATATAACATTGAGGCATCTGGTTCCCAGGGCTGAAATGGGTATTTTAGTCCAGCCCAAGGAGCACATTCCCTCCCCTCCTGAAAATCTAAGCAGCTGCTGTCTTGCTGAACGACTGTTTATATATAACAGATCTGCATCTAACCGCCAGGCCTCCGCTGAGTCTGAGAGCTCCATGCAGGATAGCAAAGTGACAGGAAGATGTCACTACCCCTCACAATGTCAGCAACAGAAACCCAAGGTGTGGAACGACTAACGTTAAAGCAGAAGAGAAATAGATCTGACCAAAACAGCAAGCCTTCCCAAATAGCAACCGGCACCCATTCTGAAAGCCACAGTTTGGAAGTGGACCTTCTTCTGGATACTCTGAATTGATGCTCTTTTCTAAACATCCCTCACTATCATACTTTAAACCTGGGTCTAAATGTTGTGTGTGTCCTGGATCAAGAACTGGAGTCTAATAGCTACTGTGGATTCAGGAGGAAATCCAGTTTATTATGATTATTGATTTGTTCTGCAAGAGTGCCTAGGAACCATGCTCAAAGACCAGGACCCATTGCACTGGGTGCAGCACAAACACCAGTCAGAAAGATGGTCTGTACCTCACATTGCTCCCTCACTGCTTTTCAGCCCATGGGCTTGTTTCTGAAGCATTTCTCTGGCAGCTCAGAGAGATCACCCTCAATGAGAGCCCCAATCCCTGATGGGGGGGAGACACTCACCCTGTTCTCCCTTTGGTCCTGGTGGGCCAGGTGGGCCTGAGAAGAATGTTTCTGTAATTAAAACAAAAAGGTTGTTTAATAGATGCTGAGACATTACCCCCACTGACAACCTCCTACCACCACGGTTGCAGTGGGCTCATGTGAACCGTGGAGGAACAATTTCTCGAATGATCCAGCATATGATCTGGCTTGGGAACCTACCTGATGTGGGCACAAAAGACCCTGGTTCTCCTGGTGGGCCCCGTGGGCCGGGAAGTCCTTCTCCTACAGGAGAGAAACATTAACAGACCTTAGAGGGGAGTCAGGACCAATCAACAGAGCAAAGTGCAGGGTCACTGGATTTCCAAATAGGGCCTGAATTTACTATGTCCTCAATACACATCTACCCCTGTTAGTTACCATCTCTCATGATATTTGTCATTATAGGGATGTAGAATAAAAAGCCCAGGTGGCCTCAGTGCATTCCAGAGGACTTTTTAGTTCTTGCAGAGTGGGGCTTCCCTCCTCAAGTGGAGATGTTTCAGTCTGCTACTAACTGGACCCACTCTGCTAATTGGCCAGGGCTGAAGAAAGGGTTGTCTACCAAGTAATGTAGTGCTGCACATCACACCTCCCTTCTTCCCTGCTCTGGCTAAAAGGATTCACCACTATCCCACTGAAAGAGAATAAGGAGACATTCTCACTAATGAGCAGGGAGCACAGAGGAGCCAGGGACAGACAATGCGGGGCCATTAAGGAAGACAGGACAAAATTTGCTGCGGTTGCTTCTAGTTGGGACTGAAGGGGAGCTAGAGCCCTTTTAAAGTAAAAACATGACTTTTCTGGCTAGTGTACCCTTGCCATGCCTGGCTCTCTACCTCAGCTACCGTTAGGCCCCAGGTGTCAGCGCCACACAGCAGCACAGGGTGTAGGGTATGTTCACCAGACAGCTCCTCTCCTGCTGCAATGAAACTCCACTTATAGTGAAGTACATCAGTGGGAGCACATGTGGTGAAACCCTTGCTCCAATGAAACCAGCATCAAAACTCCTGCTGATTTAATATGGGTCAAGATGTCACCCCTGGGTTGAGTTACCCACCAAATTGGATACATGATAAATGGACTGAAAAATCCTTCCACTCTCCAGGGAAATGAGCTCTTACCTGGAGGACCGCGAGGTCCAGCTGGTCCCTGAATAGAAGCACCTGGCAAATGAAACAATCAGAGCATGAAACATTTATACAGAAAATGCATAATCTGGAAATTGCTTATTCTGGCTGTCTGCTCTGTATGAGACACACTAAGATAATACCTACCTGGGGGGCCAGGAGGGCCTGGAGGACCGGGAAGCCCAAATCGTTCTCCTGCACTTGTCAATACTGTAAAAAGGAGACAGAAACAAATATATATTGATATATATATATATATATATAGAGAGAGAGAGAGAGAGAGATTGATGGATAATATTATACTATATTATATATATAGAGATATATATAAACAAATATCTATCTATATATAGAGATAAATATATATATAGATATATATATATTGCTGTGGAAATACTGTTGTTATGGTGCTAATGGAGGCTTTGAGGCCTAGGGGTGGCTTCAGGTAGGATCCACATGGATCAAAGGACACAAACAAGATTCGGAGAGGACAAGGTTGGGACAGGCCTGGCTGGTGTCCTGTGGGGAGAACGTGGCACAGAGGCCAGTGCAGGTGGGCTGGAGTAGACAAGATTGTCAGGCGGGAAACAGTCTTTGGCAAAAGTGGGGAAATCTGGGAGGAGCCAATGTTGTTGGGGTCATGGGAGACATTTCCAGGAAAGAAAGGATTTTTTCAGGGGGGGTGAATTTTTTAATAAGATGATCAGGAAGCCACTCTCTGATGAAACTAGGCCTTGCAGAGTCTTGATTAGAGCAGGACCTCAGCCTCAAAGCTGACACACAAATCCAAAGCCAGGAGTATTCAGATATCCAGGCCTGTCCCTCAGCCCATGCTAAAGAGCTAGAACTTGGCACCTGCTCTGTTTCAGACACAAATTCCTCCAGATGTAGTATTTACACAGGGGAAATTTGGTCAGGACCACATGTCGTTTCAATCCGTCTCTGGTCAGGGTTGTAGATATAATTACAAAATCTTGTCAGAGTAGAGAAGAACAATCCAGTAACTTATAAATGGGTGCAGTGGATGTTTTGTATTACAGAAAGCAAGGTGACTTTTTTTTCCCCAAGGCATACTGTCAAATTGGTCCTTCCTTGTTCTGCCATTTCTGCCTTGAAAGACATTTATTTTTCTCCTGTATTGCCTTCTAATAACTTGGAGGTGCTGGCTCTCTTCCCTCCACCAAAATTACATGGCATTTTAAGGGGGTTACTTCTTTTTCAGGTGATTTAGCAGCACTGTTGTTATTAGTACAGAGTGACCATGCTTTAAACAGGCAGTGATGCCACCTAATTGACAGCTCAGTGGACGAGGACAGAAGAGACCTGCGTTCTATTCCCAGCTTTCATACTGGGTGAATTGAGTAAGTCAGTTTCCCCTTCTGTGATAATGGAAGTGGCCTCCGTTATAAAGTGCTTTGAGATCTTCTGATTAAAAGTGAGGTATAAAACAGATAGGTGACATCATCATTATGCAGATTCTGTGATCCTCAACTAACTCATATGCACACTTGTCCTATAACAGGTGTGTCAGATGTATGGTCTATGGCTGGATCCAGCCCACAGGGCTTCTAGAGGGGCTGAGAATTTGGGGAAGGGTCTGCCCCCAAAATTTGGGCTACAGAGCCCCTTTGGGGAATGATGTTGGCAGCGGGGCAAGCAACAGCTGCACTAACCCCTGTGGTGGCTGCTGCTGCTGCTCCCTCCACTGCCACCCTGCCCAGATCCAGCCTGGGTGCCCGGTGAGTCTGACACCTCTGCTCTACATCATTCTGAGATAAGACATCTTAAGCTGAAGGAGACGCTCCACTGGTTGTCAGTGAGATTTGCAACACGTCTTATCTCCTCAAGCTTCAAACACAGGACTGAAAAAGCAGCTCTTCTTACCTTGAGATGCAACTTCTGCTTTGATAGTTTCCACAAAGGCTTCACTTGTGATCCCTGCCTCACCACGTGGACCTGTGTTGGGAACAGAGAGAGAGTGGGTTATTTAGCTGATAAAAGGTGGGCAGTGTCCTATTAGAGGCCTGTAGGCCTGTTGGCTAGTGAGCCAAGCTTTAAATTCCCATCTGAGATGGAATCAGGTTTTATCTTCTATTATGAATCATAAATAGACTGGGTCACACAAGCTCAGTCCTTGATGTATATTTGTCCAAATCTGGACATTACTGTACAGTTTCCCACTGTCTTCAATCTCAGTTCAAGGTCTGTCTCTGTTTCCCACCTTATTGTACCACAAGACCTCTAAATCAAGACCAAGTTTCATGTAACAGAAAACCAGCTTTGACTGTCAGGTGTGACTACACCTATTCCCTACCTAAAATAATAACTGCAGTATCTACAGCTATAGCTTTCACATGGAATGGCTGTTCCTCAGCCCCTTTATTCTAGAGAGGGAAAATGAAAAAATGGGAATTCCTTCACAAAAAAAAATCAATTAGAGCTGAGCATACAGCAAAATGAGATGAACTGAAGAGATATGCACACAAATAGAAAGAAACTAGGCAAGAGGTAAAGATACAAGGAGAGAAGATGAGAGATCTTTTTGAAAAGGAGGATGCTAGTGAATTCAGTTCATAGAGAGGTAGACAGAGGGCTAAGCAGGCTGTACACCATACCTTGCTGTCCAGGGAGACCAGCTGGTCCAGCAGGACCTGGTTTCAAAGGGAAAACAACAAGCGGTAGCATTAGATTTCTCTGGCTGTATTTTACAGTGGCAGGCGAGAATCAATAGCTCTTTTAAAGAGCTGAGAACATCAAATACTATATTTTCTGCACAAGTAAATTAAACCATGATGGGATGCAAATTAGTCAACATTTTATACATTACTAGAGGTCCAAGAGAAACAGTTTCCAACCCGTCACCTGGCAAATAAAGAGCATATCCTGTTAAAAAGGGAAGCAGCCACACTAGTACTGAGGACAATAAAAAGACCATAGGCTTGATTCTTCTCTCACTTCCCCTGGTGTAGTTCACGATTAATGTCACTGAAGCCAAAGAGGTAAAGATCTGGGGCAAGGATGTGACATGAGAATCTGCTGGTGGGAGGCATCTATATTGGGAATGAAGGTTAGGAAGAATTTGGGTCTGGGGCTGAGTTGGTGTGAAGCTGGGGTTTGGATTTGAAAGCTGCCAAGGTTGACATTTCTCTTGTCTTAAGATCAACTCCACCCCCAGTCAGAACAGGAGCATAACTCTCCCCTCCTGTTTTGGGCTTCTAAACAAAGCTGTGGGGATCGAATCAGGTACTCTCACTCTCCTGAAATGGAAAGAGGTTTACCTAATGCTCAAAGAAGCAGCAAGTTCCTATTCTGTTTTGTGCTCCTTTTTGCACAGAGGTAAATGTGAATGGGTCAGAATTTTACATCGAACTACTTACATTTTTTGCATGTTAAGGACTAGGTCTTCCCCAGTATTTCAAACCACCTCAAGCACAGTTCATGATAAATAATGATGAGCAAAGATGCAGGTTGCATGTAGGAACTGTAATGAAGGAACTGGGTTTTCTTACCTGGGGCACCTGGTGGGCCTTGGGGTCCAGCTGGGCCTGGAGGCCCTGCGGGGCCAGGAAGGGCAATAGTTGAGGAATCCCCTGAAATACAAACACAGACAGTTTGTAACAGAAGAGGAGTGAATGTGCACAGCATTCTATTTGTAATGGATATTTTTACTAGCTGCATGGTAGGTATGCTCACAAGAGACTTCCAAGATAAAAGCACATGGAGACCTGGCACAGTACCCGGAAACATGAATTTAGGAGGAATAATACAAGCTGAAGAAAAACATCAAAAATTGGCACTGCCTGCCATCACGTCACAGTACAGTACGTACCTCCATTGATAATTCTGCCTGGAGCTCCAGGTTCACCTAGGAAAGAGAGAGAAAAGAAAAGCTTATTTCTTCAGGGGAACAATTAATAGATCAATAAAACAGTTTTAATATGCTTTTAAAGACTTTGGTTTCTATCTTCATTTCCCTTGATCCCTTGTTAGAATAATTATATGCACAGGAGGCCATCTGGGGAAGAAAGTCAGAAAGAGAGAACTCAGCTATCCCAGTAATATTCTCTAATCAGCTTTTGAAATGAGACAGAATAGTCAGTCAGCCCAATACTGATCATATAGATATGTGCATAAGTAGCACTGAAGTCACCAGGGCTTGTGCTCTTGTATCTCAGAGCAGAGTTGGGTCTAATAAGCACATTTCAGAGGGGGCTTTGCAGTGAGAAGAGCCTGGGTTTTTACTTGCCCAGGAAGACTTTTGTTATAGTTCTTTTGTTTCTTTTTGGAAACCACTAGGTGACAGTGTTGATCCAGGTACTGTTCATCAGAGAAGAAAATAGTCACCAATGAGAAGTGCAGAATAAGGGAATCTGATTTGAATCCTGACCTACCTTTAATTCCTGGTTGACCTGGGTTGCCTGGAAGGCCTGGTAGGAATCATAGAAACAATTCAAAATTATTAGTGTGGGGATTTTTTTCAACCAGCTGCTTCAGTGAATTTTAACTATGGGTTAGTGGGCAAAATTTCCCATTTGAGTCACTAGATCCAAATGTTTATTTTCCTGTAACTGATATTTAAAAAAATTAAATAAAGTCCTTCTGTTGATTGCAGTTCCTTTGCTTTTCCAGAACAGGGTTGCCAACTATCAGTAAATTTACAGAATGGCAGTAAAAAAAATCAGGCTAAAAATAGCTTGTCAGTAAAGTCCAAAAAACCCCTTTAGCCATCAGTAGAAATATAAGCAGCTGCTGCTTTACTGAAACTTTGACAGAGAACAGCAGCACTACCTGGTATCTGAGCAGGTGCACAGCACTCTGAAGGGAGCACTGTCTCATAGATTCATTCATAGATTCATAGATGTCTCAGCCATGTGTAGCTCAGCAGCATCCCAGGCTGCCTGTAAAACTGCTGGGTAGCAGGTAGGTTTCTTTGGGACTGCATGCTGGGGCAGGGGGAAATGGGGCTACCAGGGGTTGACTGGGGAGACAGCATGGTTCAGAGTGCAGTCAGGGACATCAAGGTGTAGGGATGAGTAGAGGACCTCTGGTGGGGGGCAGGGAGCAACACTGTAAAACTATCGCTGCAATCAAGCAGGGTTGCCAACCCAAGAAAAAAAACTTTTTACTTACAATCAAGCTCTTTTATTTTTTATTAAGGTTGGTGTTAAACCCCTAAATTTGAACCCACCCCTTCTAACTGGGGCTTGGCAGAAGAGCTGCATTATGTAAGACATATATCAGTAAAAATGTGTCAGCAAAAAGTTTGGCAGTCAGTAAAGTTTGCAGATTGTGAGTGAAAAAAGAGCCCTGGGTTGGTAACCCTATCCCTAATACCAACGTGAGAAAGTCATAGAGTATCATGTTGCTGCTGGAAAACCCTACATTACTACTAATGAGTAAAAGGAGAGGTCAGTTATGCACAAGGAGCTGGAACACATTCTCTGTAACAAGCGGTAGGATTTCTGGAAGCCCACTGGGACTTGTTGTTGTGCTCAGGTGTCAGGTACAATGACTATCTCAAAACTCACTTGAGATTCAGATACCTGTGTGTTACAACACTGCAAATCCTATTCTGACTTAACGAAGGGGAAGATTCCAGGGATTTTTTGAACTGTATCCATTAAAAATATATTGTCTATCATTCTCAATGCATAGCCTTTATTTACTTAGCACAGATAAACTCAATTGTTTTCCAAATCTTTTTCCCCTTCAGCAAATCAAGTGAGTCCTTAGCCTACCATAGTTTGCTTTACTTACTGGGCCACATTACCTCCTTGATACCACCTAGACTTATCATTATAACAGTTATTTTCTAAAACAGAGTAAGTGGGCTAAGTGCAGGTTAAACTGTCTTTGCTGAAAGCCCTGGAGTTTAATGTTCTTTGTTTATTCATAGGACATCTATTTTATTGGCACCCCTTGGCTGGAAATACCAACAGTGGGGCCAGGCAGAGACATTTGGAGGGTGGTTTGTTGATATAGACACAAAGTTGCAAGGAATTAGGCTCAAATAATAAATATATTTTGCAAAGGGTACTGGACAGGCATGACATGGCAAACAGTTTCAGTCTGTAAACACCTCAGATGGATTAGGATTATAACCTTTGGCAGAAGATACTCCAGCCCTGTGAGATATCCTTCATTTGCTCCATGTTTGGAGGCTGGGAGTGCTAACAGGCTGCTGAGGAGGTTAAAAAAGTTGTGGCCCTCATGAAGGTAACAAACATTTAAAAGGTGGCTTTCTGGTTCAACTAATGAAGTATCTACATTAAAATGAAAAATGAGATCAACTGAACGGTCCTAACTTCATCAGAGAAACTCTGTAATGTATGGATAAGTGTTACCAGCTTGATGGGTCCACTCCATTTAGTATCTCAGACACATATGAGGAAAATCTTCTTACAAATCTGAGGCCAAGAGGAAGGTCAAGGCACTACAGCATGTTAATGAAAGTCTGCCAATGGCAAAATAACTTACCTGGAGGTCCTGGAGGTCCTGTGAGACCTGGGAAAATAAAGGCAAACATTTTAAAGGATTTGGAAAATTTTCTGTGTGTGGAAAACAATCATTCTGCTTAAAATTTTGGGCGAGGTCCTCAGCTGGTGTGAATCAACACAGCATGGCTGAGGTCAGCTGAACACTGGTTTAAATCAGGTTCAGGTCTGTGTATGTGGTTCAGGGCCCTGTGTCCAAATGTCTTTGCATGATGTAATGATGCCTTAGCATGAACAGCTGGCACAGGTCTCTGAAGAACTGCCCAGCAGGCAATCTCCAGACAACTTGCTGACAATGAACAGCTGTGCTCCTTACCTAACAGAAGGTATTTTTTCCCTTACCTGGCTGTCCTGAATCTCCAGGGGGTCCAGGTGGGCCTCGTATTCCTGGCAATCCCATGAGACCTTGTTCACCTAGAGACAGTTACCGATACAGCACAGAAACATTTCAGCTTCGAGAAGTGCAGTAACCATTTACATTATAAACATCATGAGTATGAACTGAACCACATTTTCAAGCATAGGTGCCAAACACAAAGGGGCAGGTCTACAGACATACTGGGCAAGAATTTTCATTCTTCCATACCCAATTTGAGCATCCCGATTTGGAGAAAAGCCTCCAAGTTTGATGACGTCCAGGAGGTGGTTTAAGGTTTATCTATTTGTTTAGGCTCTTGCCTGAAATATGGAGGTAGGGAGGGTCTCTAAGAAGAACGTGCCTGAACTCATGTTCACCCAAGGTGCATTTGGCAGTTCCCTGTTGCCTACTCTCGAGTGTCTTGGTCACACCTGGCCCACCCAGGTGAAGTCATACCAATGGAGAACTGGGAGACAGACTTAGTAATGTCTGATGGCACATTGTTGCCCTGTTATTCTGAGAGGCTAGGGTTCAAGGTCATGAAACAAACCTCAATCTTCCTCTCAAACTGCCTGCAAGTCAAGATGTAGCTGACCTTTTGTGTCTGAGGAGGTGTAATGGGGAGGAAAATGAAAAAACAGTAGCCTACCTCTTGGGCCTTGGAGTCCATCAGGACCAGCTGGACCTAAAAAGAGATAAGAATACATGAGGAATTCCTGAAAGAGCGCCATAATATTCCCAACTCTTTACTAAACAGACTACTACTGTCCACCAGACTGTGACTTTCTTTTGTATTGTAGGTGAATAGGTCCTTGGCTGGACTCACTGAGGGTTCAGAAAATTATAAAGAAGCACTTTCATGAATGTAGTAAAGATCTGGCTACATATTCAGTACAATTCCACTCCACTGTCATTTCCTAGCCAGTCTTTCCTGAAATGGACTCTATATGAATGGAACAACATCAACTCCCATATGCGATCTTCAGAAATATTGCAGCACTTCTTTGTTATTTACCTACTGAACCTTTAGCTCCTGGTTCTCCTGCAAGACCAGGCAATCCTCTGGCTCCTTGTTCACCTGTAAGCAAATTAAATTAAGATGAATAAAAAATAATAATGAGATGGCACTTAATGAGTCTCAGCAAGATTTTTTCATCTGCAAGCTAAAGGCAGCAACAACAGGATGTTCAGGATATCAAGAGGCTGCTTATGGGTATTAGGAAGGATTTTTTTTGTAATATGCACAAATGAGCTGAGTGCTCTGCGTGAACCTCTCTGAAACAATCAGTAAGACTCACTACCAAGTATATACTAGAATTGTATGAATCTCTAATGCAATTCAGTTTGGCAAAACTTCTGAGCAAAAATAAGGCCAGGAATGACACTATCATCTCTTTTAAAGATGGATTGAGTTCAGTGGTCACCTCATACTTTCAAATGCACTTTTTACCAATTGCTTATTTTGTTTCCATATTTTACATGCTAATTTCAAGATTTTGGAAAAGAAGTGTTTCTAGACTCACCTGTCAGACCACGAGGACCTTTTTCACCTTGATCACCTAAAACAAATACAAGGGACAAAGGATGTTATATAATTGTTTCATTGTAAAATGTTACCGTCAAAGTAAAGAGAACATGTGCACAAAGCATCAAAAAAGAGGCCACTCTGGCATTATAGAATAATAGAAAATGAACATTGGAAGGGACCTCAGGAGGTCACATCTAGTCCAACCCCCTGCTCAAAGCAGGACCAGCCCCAACTACATCATCCCAGCCAAGACTTTGTCTAGCCAAGTCTTAAAAACTTCCAAGGATGGAGCTTCCACTACCTCTCTGGGTGACCTGTTCCAGTGCTTTACTACCCTCTTTGTGAAATAATTTTTCCCCTAATATCTAACCTCAACTTCCCTTGCTGCAATTTGAGATCATTGCTCCTTGTCCTGTCATTTGCTGTCACTGAGAACAGTCCAGCTCCATTCAGGGTTTGAATTACGGGGAAGCTTGGGGGAGGGCTGAGCCCCCACATAAGAGACAAGCACTCCCCCATAAGAAACAAGAGCTCCCCCCCCCACCATCCCAGCTCACACTTCAGGTGGCAGCAGCAGCTCCTTCCAGCTTCTGGCTGCCACCACTGCAGACCCCCACCCCAGAGTTGGAATGTAATTTGAACCGTGGCTCCATCCTTTCTGGATCCCCCTTCAGGGAGTTGAAGGCTGCTATTAAATCCCCTCTCAGTCTTCTCTTCTCTAGACTAACTAAGCCCAGTCCCTTCAGCATTTAGGGGGATCCAAAGAAATACGCAGAAAGGATCTTAAAGAAAAGGAAGTATTGACAAAGGTAATTTAATTGACTGACATACCTTTGGGTCCAGGTGGTCCTGCAGCTCCTTTGTCACCTAAAAGATATACAAGACTAGCTTTAAATGTTTCTGCTGAACAAAGGAAAACATCTCTGTCCTTCATTCCTTTTTAGAGACAATTTTGTGCACTTCAGATCAGGATAGGATGGTGCAGAGGCTCTGATATGTGAGACACTGTGATCTTCTCTCATTCAATGCGGCAGCATTCAGCCATCCATTGAGATCTCCTTTGCTGTTTCATCTGATCTAAACTGTCATCCACTACTCTATAGCACATGCAGGGCATCCACCCCCACCCCCAAGTGTATTCTTCCTCCTATTCTCTTTTTCTATTATCCTTGGCCCAGCTCAGCCCCAGCATCAGAACAGTTCACAGATATGGCTCCACTGCTTAGTCAGGTGTGCTGTTCTGGGCAGTGATGGAAACACAATATATGTTACTGGCTCCATGACTTCTCAATGTAGCTGAATGTGGAATCTGTGTCTTACCTTTAGGACCTGGGAGACCTGCTTCACCTCTAAATCCCTGGAGGCCTGGAGGACCTGCAAGTGAAACGGGATTGGGGGTTTCAGTCTGCTTCATTACTGAGCATATATTAATGAAAAGGAAATGTCTGACATGCAGGGTGGTCTCAATCTACCTGTACATTTCCCATATTTTATGAGATACTATAAAAGAAGAATGAAGCGCTCACCTGGAGGACCATGTGGGCCTGGAGAACCTGTCATACCTGTAAATAAAAAGAATGAGATGAGATATTAAAGTCGCCTTATAATGGGAAAAAGCAAATCTCTTTGGATCTGCCAACAGGTGATCACCTGGCAACTGCTGTTCATGAGTCACTTACAAGGTACAACTCCCATGAAAGTCTAGAATTGCACTGATATGGCAGCCAGAGTCTTGTCCCATTGTTGCCAAAGGTTCAAAGGCAAGGAAAACCCCTCTGGATTCTTAACCTTGAAGGTGACTAGACTACACACTTAGACTGCATACTTTCTCAAATAAACTTGTCAGTTCTAAGCCTGATCATTCATTTACTCCTTGCAATCAAGCACAACTAAAAACACCAGGGCCACTTTTTTTCAATCCATCCTTCCACAGATCCTGCTCAGTCTTCCAGGACTACTTCCTTATGAAACTCTAGCTCTGAAACATTATACTGGTTTAAAAAGGGAAAGACAATTCTCCTGAGCATGGCAGCTGGGGAAGGCTTACTGCTCCTGAGCTGGTCCACTGTGACTATTTCATGTGTCTGTTCCTATCCCACAGTAAATGAAGCTATACTGGGGCAACTTACATGGGAATGAAACATCAGCTAAATTACTATGGCTTGGCTTCCATTTGCTAAAGGATGGAATAGACATGTAAACCAGTTACAATGGAATAGTTTCCAGTTGTAAGTTCCCTCCACCTTTTCAATCAGTATAACTGTTTCATTGGTCCATACTCTGTTGACATTTTCCATCCATCCTTATATTTACCTTTGGGACCAACAGAACCTGGGGCACCAGGTGGCCCTGGAAGTCCTGGCTCACCAACAGAACCTGGAGAGTAAAGAACAAGATCATGAATACCTACTGTGGATCATGGCTCTGACTTCATCCTCTACTCAATGCCATTATTAATTAGCAACCAGTCAGTAAGAAAGAACCTGAAACAATTCCATTGTAATGCAGTAGAGTTTGATATCCCTCAAATCTTAAATCTTGAATTAGATCAAAAGAAATAAGGTAACCAATATTCAAAATACTTTTGATTCTATGAAAAAAGCTTACTGTTTGGTCCACTGAAGATCTAGGACAAACCAAGGCCTTTTAGCCCAGTTCCATCTAAGCAGATAAAACAAAGCCTGGATCTGAACTACCGGAACCAACCCTTGATTACTGAATTGTTTTTTGCTAAAGAGAATTAAAAGACTCTTTTCTTGGGAGGGGAAAGGAGGACTCCAGACAACTTGATCTCCTACCTCTGTCTCCTTTCTCGCCAAATCCAGGTGGTCCAGGTTCCCCACGAGGCCCTGGAAGCCCTTCTCGCCCTCTTTGCCCCATGGGTCCTTCCATGCCAGGTTCACCTACAGAAAACAAATGGCTTGTCTTATAATTTTTCTATATCCTTCACCCCATGTAAGAAGACAATTGTCTCCCAGGAGGTCTAGCGTTCCCAAATACAGCTTGAGGACTCATGCAGTATGAGCCTCCCACTGTGGTTCAGCGATGATAAACTCAAAGTTATCTGGAAAGACAGGTCAGTGCTACTTACCCACACTGCCTTTCTGTCCCTTCGGCCCTTCTGGTCCTGGATGTCCAATAAGACCTGGAATTAACATAAACATAATACAGCACATTAAACTGCATGGACCATTGATGGACTGTTGGTGTTATGAAAGTAAAGGGCTAAGAAACTGAAGACCAAACAGTTAGATTGTAGAGCTAAAAAATATGTTACTTGGTAAGTGGGGCTCTCTTTTGAAGTATCTGGAAAGAAATAGCATCTGGACTACTGTCTGAGCCCTCAAGGTCTGGAATAGCCTGCCATCAGAGCTGGTTCAAGCACCTACACTGAACACCTTCAAGAAAAAATTGGATGCTTTTCTTGCTGGGATCCTATAACCCCAGCTGACTTCCTGCCTTCAGGCGTGGGGCTGGACTCGATGATCTTCCGAGGTCCCTTCCAGCCCTAATGTCTATGAAATCTATGAAAAACTATGAAATGTACACTAAGACATAGTAGCTGCATCCTTACAAGCGGCAGACTGCACAGTTGTTACTGTGCAGTCATTTAGTACTTGCATAACAAATTACTAAATGACTGCGCAGAAACCGGCATTATTGCACAGTAGTGTCACGTCATGATTAGTGACGTGGATATTGTCCAGAATCTATTTCTAAATATTCAGCACAAAAGGGTCTGAAATCTACACACCACACAAGTGAAAACGACACATTTATTTGACACAGTGGCAGTGTTTACTATGTGGAACCTCTGCTTGTGTGCACACAATTTTGTGTGCGTGCATTGTCACTGAACAGTCAAGACAGAATTTTCACAAGCAAAATTTTCACAAGCAAAATTGCCTTGGCTGCTTATACAGGCATCCTGACCTTTCATATGTGTACGCCAATGCCAGCGATCCAAAAACACACTTGCAAGTGTGTGTTCAGAAAAGGGTCAGCTAGTCTGAAGCTGCACTGAAAATCTGCCACTGCACTGCAGGGCAGTGGTTCTGTTGGTTTGTCAGTGCCCAGTCACTAATCAGGTACTTATGAGGAGTATAAGCCGTCTACAATCACACAAGAACTGAACCCAGGCTCCTTGGAGTACTAGCCTGTAATGTCATAGCATGTGCTGGTTAGCTGAAGCCCTGCACAGCCCAGATTCAGTGACATGTTCAAATTTACCTACCTGGCATACCAGGAAGTCCTTGGTCTCCTGTTACAACAAAGAAATAGACAATCAGTGGGAACATGTCTCTATCCTCATGTTCCCCTCTACGCCCCTTACTAGTTAGACTCTACCCATAAGAATAGGGCTGTCTAACCCTTGCAGCAATTGGCTGCTGATAAATCAACCTCCCCTCAACACTCCTTAGTAGCACACTGATTCCATTGGATAATGTACAATTTCTATGATGGTTTTCAAACAGGTGAGTATATTTCTGAAAGCAAAGAAATATTTTCCCCTCTACAATAATCTCTAAAGGGTTTTCATCATGGAGTTATATTTGAAAAGTAAAGACAGCCTCATGCTTAAAACATAGACCCACATAGATTTTAATGTGTTAGCCACCACTTCATCAGCCTCTCTATGCCAATCTCTTCTTTGGAGACAAAAGGCCATTTCCAGCTTCCAAATCTATATATCAATGTTCAGTCCTTGGTTCTTGGCATCCAGCTGGCTGGACTGAACACTATATTGACTTCATGGCATACTATAATATATTTGATTACTGAAATTCTTCCTTCACACCACAGGTGATAATGACCCTTTTCCTTTTTGACTATTCAATCTCCCATTAATCAAGCTTTTTTTATTCTGTTTTTAATCATGGTGTCTGCTTCTTCCCTCAGACCTGATGAAGAATGCCTTGTGTTTGAAATCTTGTCTAACTTTATCCCAACCACACAGTTGGTCCGATAAAAGATATCACCCATAAAGGTGATATCTTACCTCTCCTAATCTATAGTCTCCTTGCATCTCCAAAGCTATTGTCTCTGCTGCATATTGTCAACATGCCTGAGGAGAACATGTCATTCAGACTCACCTTTGGGACCTGGCATTCCCCTATCACCTAAGAAAAACAGAAACAGAAGTATGAGAGACTTGTAAAGTATTCCCAGCCATGGCTCATCCTGGAAGAACTCTTGCTCCCTTGTTACACTCTAAGCTCCCAGTGAAACCAGTGGGAGAGCTGGGTGTGCATGGTACTTCACATCTGCATAATACAGAACCTGGCCTTCCAACAGTAAATCTATTTCCGGAAAAGCCCTTTTCAATTTCTTTTCCTACGGGGATGCAGGAAGCAATCTCCCCTCCTACCAGTGGACACCCCTGGCATTTTAAAACATCTGTCCTGGATTCTTCATTATACTTATGGAGAAAAAAGCGGAGGACACAGGAAGAAAGATGCAACATTCCTATACCTTTTGGGCCAGGTTCCCCTCTCCAGAAGCCTATAACAGAAAATAAAACAGTTGTTAGGTTTCACAACACAAACAAATTCCCTTTGTCACACTCTCTCTCTCTCATGAAGCAATGCAGTTTCAGACTTGATTTTGAAACTGGGGGCAGCACCGTCTAATAGGCAGAGCATGATTTTGGAATTATGTTCTTCTCAGGCAAATTCCTAATTCTATGGTTTCCTTTGACAGTCTGCAGGAGTCACTTACATTTGGAAGAGGAAGGAGAATTCAGGCCCCTGAGTTCAAACCCAGTTCTTGATGCTAGCTTTTTTCATGACCTTGGCCACATAGCTAAATCTTGCTCTTTTCAACTTAAAAGTGGGGGGAAATAATATTGACCTCAACACAGGGGAATAGGCAGTTATTATTTATGCAGTGCTTTCAAAATGTAAAGTTCTATCAGTGCTGTAAGCTTGATTCATAATTACATGGGACAATTTCTTTTACCACCACCTTGAAATCATCCTCTTTTTCTACAGTAGATTGAATGCCTCTATTATAGGCCTCATTCTGGGACCTGTACTTGCTTGCAGTACACTCCGCCACAATAGAGTATCATAACGTGAGTATACTGTGCTGCATTTTGAAGGTTTCAGTCAGTTCAAGCTAAGATGACATGCTTCCTGGCTTTGTCTGGATTATAAAGACTATACTACATATTTCCATTTGATTAGAGGCAGTTACTGGGGCACATTTTCAAAAATGGTCTCCTAAGTTGCTCCAGTAGCACTCACATGCTCTGACTGTTGCATGGGCAGTGCAAGCTGTATGTAGAAACAGAGTGTGTGAATGAAAATATTTCCCGAACTATTTAGGTAGCCAGTTTTGAAATTATGAAACAAAAGAATGATACTGCTTAAGAGTTTCCATTTGTCAGTGCAACCTGACTTGAGAGATAATGGTGGGACTGAATGAAGAAAAGACAATACAGGCTGATCAAATGTAAACTGGAGTCTTTCCACCAAAGCCAATGTAGTTACAAATTTGCAATGGTGAACATGAGATCAGAACCCAGCTCTTCCCCAGTAATATACACAGAAGAATGAGCTCCATGTCTACTGTCAAATGCAGATACATCGGAAACTATAATCTTCTATATTCCTTGCTTTCTAAGTGTGATCTGAAGCCTTGCAGCAGTCTGGACAGTGGATATAGGAGAACCACCTCATTTCTAGGCAAACCCTCTCATAGTACCTGATTCTTGTTATGGACACTTGCCCTTCTTACCATTTTTCTTTTCTTCATCCAGTCTACCCTTCACAGCCATCCAGATGTAATCATTAAGACCATGTTGAGATTCAGCAGCGCTTGTACCTAGCCCCTGCCTGTACTGCAAAATAGCATTTTCTGTCATGTAACTCAATTTGCTTTCTTCCAGGGCTGCCACACGAGCTTTCAGCTTCCTCACTTCTTCCGCTGAAAGGTAAAAGTAACACATGATACCAAGATGTGGGGGGATGTGGGCACAATAGAAGGGAGCAACAGGCTACAGTCGGACCTTGCCAGGTTACAAGGATGGGCGGAAGCGAACAGGATGGGGTTCAACACAGACAAGTGCAAGGTGATGCACCTGGGGAGGAACAACCGGCACCATACCTACAGGCTGGGGAACTCCCCTCTTGTCAGCACGGAGGTGGAAAAGGATCTTGGAGTCATTATTGACTCCAAGATGAACGTGGCTTGGCAGTGTGGGGAGGCGGCTAGGAAGGCCAACTGTACCTTGTCGTGCATCCACAGATGCATTTCAAGCAGGACCAAGGAGGTGATCCTCCCCCTCTATGCGGCACTGGTCAGGCCGCAGCTGGAGTACTGCGTCCAGTTCTGGGAGCCGCACTTTAAGAGGGATGTGGACAGCATCGAGAGGGTCCAGAGGAGGGCCACTCGCATGATCAAGGGACAGCAGGGCAGGTCCTACGAGGAAAGGTTACGGGACCTGAACCTGTTCAGCCTCCAGAAGAGAAGGCTGAGGGGGGATCTTGTGGCCTGCTATAAACTAGTCAGGGGGGATCAACAGGCACTGGGGGAGTCCCTGTTCCCCCGAGCGCCGCCAGGAGTGACCAGGAATAACGGTCACAAGCTGGCAGAGGGAAGGTTTAAGTTGGACATCAGGAGGCGCTACTTCACGGTCAGGGCGGCCAGGGTCTGGAACCAGCTTCCAAGTGAGGTGGTGCAGGCTCCCACCCTGGGGGTTTTTAAGAGGAGGTTAGATGACTATCTTGCTGGGGTCGTTTGACCCCCAGTACTCTTTCCTGCCATGGCAGGGGGTCGGACTAGATGATCTGCCCAGGTCCCTTCCGACCCTAGAAACTATGAAACGATGAAACTATGAAACATTAAAGAGGAGGTATAGCAGCAGATTCATATTTGAAATATCTATAACTGTAGGGGAGCACTCTGTGTATTTGACTTTCCCACAGGGATTCCCACTGTACTGAAAGGACATCTGTACAACCTGCCATCCTCTAAGAAGAATGACCCTCTACTAAGATCACAGGAATCAGACCTATGTTTCTTGCCACTGATTTCCTTTGACTTGAGTAGTCACTTCCCCTTTAGAGTTATGTCTTCATTGAGAACACAAGGCGCAGACAGAACTGACAATTTGCACCCAATCTGGTCCCTGAAAGCACTCTATAGCCATGACCTAACACAAGTGCACAGCTGCAGAGTGCTTTAAAAGGGCCCAGTCCCACAACAATCTGAATGTGAGGGTTCAGATGAAGGTGCTCCAAAGTGGAGCAACTTGTGCCTGCGCATGACAGGAGCAGGGCTGAGCTGACACAGCCCAGCACTGCTCCCAGAGCTGTTTTCAGAATGGGGGTGGGGGGGAAGGAAGTGGGGGAGGCTCATTCTGGGGGTTGCCCAGTCAGCACTGGAGGGCAGGACAGGTGGATTGGAGACTCCTTGCCCTGACACTGAGGTGGGGGACTCCAATCCACCCTCCCCCCACACTCCAGCGCAGGCTGGGGAAACCCCAGAATGGACCTTCCTCCTCTGCCTTCTCCCCCTCCCATCCTGAGACAGCACTGGGAGCTAGGAGTAGGGGGTGGAGCCAGGGGAAGAGGTTGTAGAGATGCAGTCTCTCTCCCTGGATCAACTCCAAATTGGAGCTCAATCCTCAACCCTCCCAACCCAACAGCTAACGTCTGTTGGGTCGGGAAGATAGGATCGGTCTAACTCATGGCACTTTCTGTGAAGCACCATGAGTTAGACTGGGAGCCTGCACTTCTGTCTGCACTTAAAGATGTGTTCTTAACTCAAGTTAACATGAGGTACAGTTCTAATGCAGGCAAGGCAGTCTGTAGTTTTCCCAAAAGTTAGTCAGGCAATGTAAAATCTAGGTTCTCCTACAGTCTTAAACTTGGCTAACTGAGGGGAGGGTGTGGTCACTAGTTTACCTAAATTGGATATGGGGGGTGTTTTTTTCCACATCTCAAGCTGCAACACCTAAGCCAGCAACATTTCCTAATATACACTGAGCCTAAATTGCAAGCAATCACACCTACTACACCCAAGAAAATCTAAAAGCAAAGCTCATCAATGTGGACAGTCTGCCTGACTCAGAGTATCCCACTGCTAAACCTGTATCAAATGCTGTTCAGTCCTTTATAGGAGGTGACAAAATTAATTTTATGGACAGTGAGGGGCCCCAGCAGCAAGGTTTGGATTTGGATTGAGTCAGGAACCAAAATGATGGGAAAGATGGAGAAGGGAATGTTGCACAGTGAAATAAGATTCGACTGATCCAGACCCCTATTTCAGAGAGGATGTAGCACCACCTGCTTCAGAGAATACTATAAGTGACCTTGTGGACACCTATAGAACAGTCTGTCCCTAGAAGAAACTTCCTGTCCTCATCTCTCACAGACTAAGCTTATGCCCTGAAGCATGAAGGCTTATCTCGTTAGACATTATTTTTATCCTGCCTAATATATCAGTTGATCTTCCCATTGCCAAAATCTTTTCCCAATCTTTTATTTAATCCTGCTAATCTCCTGGCCTGGGTAAAATCTTGTGGCAGTAGGTTCCACAGGCTAACAGAACTCTGTGCAAAGAAGCATTTCATCTGATCAGTTTGTAGCATTATCAAATGCCTCCTGTTCCTTGCGAAGTATATTATTACATGCTGTCATCACACTTTATCTGTCAGCACCCCTTTATCACATCCCTTCATGATCCCTCTTCTGACCACTTACAGGGCTGGACCCAAGATTCTCCTTAGTCTCATTATCAATCCAGATGCAAACTTCCTCTACAGAGCTTGGGAGTGTTTAGATTTGGCTTCTGGTTCAGGCCCAATCACTACTCCTGTCTGCACTGAACCATCCATTCACTGAATGACAGCTCATTTTCTGGCCTGCTCTTACCCAACGCAATGAGTCCAAAGAGCAATCCAAGGAGAAGCAACCAGGTGAGGAGCAGACCTAGGAGCCACTTCCACCAGCTACAACAGGAACCACAGGGACACCAGGCTGGAGCTGCTCCAATCCCTCCCCCTCCACCATCACCATGTATTTCTGAAGAGGAAAGGGACAAAAGCAAGATTAGTCAATGACCTGTTGACTTCACTGTGGTTACTCATGTGAGAATAAGGATAGCAGTCAGGTCCATTAGATGCAGCGTTATGTGAAAGATGTGGATGTGCATGTATCTGAGTGTATATATATTTATACACACACATACACACACAAAGGCATATATGAGTATGTACAGAAACACACACACACTTCAGTTTGTACATAGGGGAGACAATTCTGGTCCTGTTGAAGCCCAATGCAAAACTCCCAGTAATTTCAATAGAAGTAGGATTTAACCCAGTTTTTTTTAAGTGGCAGGTCTCCTGCCAACTGACCATGATCCCCAATTTGCAAATCCTAATTTCCCCTATACTTCTGGACCTTAAAAATAAACTGCAATTGTAGCACTGAGTAGCTGCACAGCTAGCAACCTAGTTTGCCCAGCATTAAAGAAGCACAAGTATTCAGACTTGGACCCATGACTGAATTGCATATGCAAATATTTCAGGAGCATGCAGACTGTGTGTAAAACAGTGAGATAACCCTTCTGAGAATACCTTCCATCATGCATTGCCACCTTCTTACACATTGTTTATATTGCAAAAGGATAATTATTTTTCCTTTAAAAGTACATCATTACCTCCTACTGAAGCACCTTAAGAGCACCACTTACCAGCATAGGTTGCTTTGTCCTTTGTTGACACTGATTTTAGACCTCCTGTTGGTAAAACAACACAAGAGATTTTAACAATAATTAGTCCATGCAGCAGAACACCATCCCAGAATAAAATAATGCAAGGCAGCAGGCAGGGTAAATGATAGGATGTGGTGAAACAAAATGGAGCCTAATTCTCATTGTTAATTGCAGGGACATAGGTTTATCTGAAAACAGGTGTAAATGTTAAAGGGATGTAAGATGTTTTCATCCAGCATTCAGTGAGTGTGGAAAACAAGTGACATTTAGACTTTGCTGGTTTAGCAGTTAAAAGCAGTAAAACAAAGCTGTAAGAGATAAGAGGATGCCTCTACACCTCTCTGCCAGTACTTTTTCTTGATGTCTGCAATTTGTATCACAGTCAATCAACACCACCTACATAATTAATTCAGACTCATTTTACATCAAAGCGCTGATTCATCACTGTATTACTCCACTGTGGTGGTGTAATAACTGAGTCGTACATGTCAAGCTAGTGCACCTTTTATTACCATCATTGTCCTTATTATTATGTATTTATTTCAAGTGTCTTTCCCATGGCAGCCACAAGATCTTAGTGACTTCCAAGCAGAGAAAAAGCTCCACTTCCTGCTCCAAAGAGTTTAAGGTCTAAAGACAAACAAAGAGAGCATGGATGCCCAACATACAAGCAGAGTGGTCAAGTGTGAGACTGTCTTTGTGTTAGTAATATTTTGACATTGCTCCTCTTTTAATAGGCAAAGAAATGACTTCCAGTTACAGGTTTACCATGGCGATCCATTTTCTGTCCATCTCACACCCAGCTTGTAACTTGCTCTACCATTTTACATTACCACAGAATGGGTTCTTTTTGGTGCACAGATTAAAGCATTCAGCCATAAAATGAATCTACAGTGAAGGAGTAAGGAATCAACAGGCAGAAGCAAATAGGGAGAGATGTATTCAGCTGGGATTTGGAAAGAGATAGCAGGTATGGTGAAGAGAACAGGTGAGCTGTCCCCAGTGGCAGGAGGTACCAAAGAGGTGGCTGGCACACTCAATACAAAGAACTTGTGATGACACAAACATGGGGTTGGTCAGAATGACTGACTCTTACCATTTCCTTCAGATTTCAGGTAGGAGTCTGCAGCATAAGAAGAAGAAACACCATGCTTTTCTTTCTTCAAGGTGTCTTCTAAGAAGCCTAGGTGGACACCAAACAGGAGTCAAATACACCTTATTAGAAGTCAAAGAGAATCTATTCCTCAGCCTGAGAAAACTGGAATAACTTCACTAAATTCCACAGGCTTATGCAAATCTACATCAGCCATGGATCTAGCCTGTGGAGTTTAAGCCACTGAGCCTTATAAGATGCCTGCTGTGTGATACACAGCAGTGCTCTTGGTGGGATTTCATGCAGGGAGAACCAGTTTTGTCCCCTTGTGCCTGACATGTGAAGCTGCCCTCTCTTGGTTAAAGGATGAAGTGGTGGGAATGTCTTTGGCTATAACATTTCACATTTGTCCCTTTGACTATATGCAGTCTTTTCACATGCATACAACCTGGTCTTTGGGTAGTGAGTCCTTCACTGCACAGACAGGATTAAGGATTATTCTCTAGTGCACCTTTACTAGCATTTTGTTCAATGTGGTTATGGGACAAGGATTTCACCAATTCCCTGGGCATAGCCTTTCCTCTCAGAGTCTAGTGATATTACAGTCTATCAGAACCTGCCATGGCAGCTGGAGCTCCACCCTTGTAACTATGTCTGTGTAATTAACTACCATTCATTTATGACCCCCCAGAACACATGCATGCCATGGGGAATGATGGGAAGGAAACGTACCTCCATTGAGCCCAGTGCTAGAAGCAGTAAAGACCTTCCCACTGTCCTTGGTCATGATCAAGAGCTCCATCTCCTTCTTGGCAGGGATATTCTCCTTCTCCAAGAGCAGGAACTTGCAGTCTTTGCGCAGAACGTCATCACTCTGGGAATTCAGCCTGCTGCCAGCTAGGATGGGCATGAAGAGAAGGATGGGGAGAGAAGGGAGAAGGAGGTTACTATATTTACACTGAGTGAGCTCATGCATATACACAACAAGTGTAAAACAATTATTTGGTAAAACTAAGTCTTCCTTGATGATGAGGTTGAGGCTACCATAAACAGCAGACTCTGGAGAAGTCAGTCTTTGTGCTAGCTAAAGAGCAATAGTTTTTGTGCTGAGTGCTACTGAGAAACCAGATTTTCTGTGCGTACTAACAACTACTGAAAGTACTACATGCTGCTTGAAACAAGCACATAATTTATTCACAGGCAAGGAGATCTATCAAACTGCTTGGTCCTCATCCCCATCCCTTTTTCCAGACAAAATGATGCACAAGATGAATTCTGAAATGGTATTGCAAAATTAACATTGAAGATACGGGGCCTGATGTTGCTCTGTTGTTCTGGTATAAATCTGAAGCAATCGGTGTTACCAACTTGACTGTAAGTTGCACAGTATTTTGTTTTTTTTCTTAAATTTCTTCTACAAACCCATGATAACACGAGAACTCAGCTTCTATTAAACAAAGCAAGTGTCTAGCTGTTGGAGCTATAGGAAAAAAAGCTCAAAATACAAACTCTGAAAGCTCACTAGCTCAAAGATGAATAAAAAAACCTTCAATATCATTGTCATCATCATTTTCAGCATGACTATGATTTACTGTCACTAAGTTGTAAGCTAACTTCATGTCTTTTTGCATGCTTGGTGCTGGTATTGTTGCAAAATGATGAACAAAACTAAGCCTGCAAATTTTCCGGTACAACGTTAAAGTTAAAGATATTGGACCCAGTTTTGCAACTGGCCGCTCTACTGAATTTCCCTGATGTAATTCTAGCGAGCGACACTAGTGCCAAACTGTCCTAGGAAGCATCAGGGGTCTGGCTCTGACTTTCTAGTGCTGAATTCCTTTCTCATTAGTTTAAGTTTTGGAATGGCAAGAGTGGCATCTAGTGGACAGTTTGGTTAGTAACAAATTGTCCCAACAATATTCCATGTGCTACTGTTGTTGTACAGAGTTTGAAACATGGTCTGCCTGAGGAAGGACAACAGGCTCTGAAATCACCAGCTTCTCACAGTCAAGCCTGGACATTCACGAGTTACTAACTCACCAGTTGCAGTAGCCACACCAGTAGTAGCTGCAGCATTGCTCTGGGAAGAACTGTTCTTCACACCATATACTGTAATAGAGAAATCATTAGAGACTAAAATCCTTCTAGCCATTGGAAGAGCTGCACAGCTGCAGATGCTGAAAGAGGAGGGCTGAAGTCTGATTCCCAGAATGAAGGCAACAGGGGGTCCTTGGATACCCATCCAAACCATCCTTAAACTTGATCCTGCAATATTTATCTGTGTGAGTAGCCCTTTTCTCTTGCAAAATGGATGGGAGAATTTATATGGGTAAGGGCTTCTCCAATAACTACGACTAGGCAAGATTTGGGTTCTTCTTTGTATTGGGTACAAAAAGTCAGATCCCATGACCATAAGGCTAAAGTCAAAACAATGCTATTTCACAGCACACTGGACAACACAATGGAAAGAACTTGGGTCCATATTCATTTTAATAAAACAAATTAGATGCAAGTATATTTCCTTCTCAATTTAATCCCAACTGCATTTCACTTACAGCAGTAATTCTGACAATAATTGCATTGTCCTTCTGTTCTTTAAACTGTACCTTATGGGAAAGCCCCCAGATGTGAATTATTTGGTCATAAAAGAGAAGCTAGGATGTAGGAACACACATTGCATAAGGAAACAAACACAGATGAGTTACCCGACCTTGCTGCCCTGAGATTAAAATGTTGCTGACCTGTAGAGGCTGTGGTTGCACCGTAGGTCATGGCTGCAGGGGGTGGAACCAGGTTGTTTTGAACACCAAACACTGAAAAGAAAAATATCTGGAAATGAATTATGGGAGCTCTACATCGCTAATGGTATTTTTCCTGAATAAAAACAGGACCAAGGACTATAACAACAATCCTAGTGCCTTCTGCTAGCAAAGGTATGGCTGTATCTTCCTGGCCTGAGATGATCTCTTTAGATTCTAATGAACTCAGCGGTCCAGCTGTATGTTTCACACACATCTCTATTCATCCTCTCCAATAAGAATTTTGCAGACCTGTTACCTTCCTTTCCACACCTGCTTCCTCAGCTCTGGTTGCCCTGGACGTCATTTTCAGCTCAGGAGAAATAATGGGAGACCACTTTGGACCTCACAGAACATGAGGGAATCCTACTGCTACCTGTACACCTCTAGAGGGGTTTATTCTTGGAAAAGCATTAAATTCACTGAATAGGTCTAGTGTGGCTATGAGAGAGTTAATGATAGCCACATACAGTATGTAGGAAATGACACATCATGAGAGGTAAAATAATTGTTTAGTATTCCATAAAAGGAGCTGGTCAGGAGTTATGGGATGGGATTGAGCAAAAAGAGATTCCTTGAGAAAAGGCATGTCTGTGGTGGAATCAACTGAGTCACCTGAAACACACGACACTATTCTGCAGAGTATGATCCAGGGTTTGTCATGGGGAAATAAACAAATTGCCCTAACAGATGCTTTCTGAAGTATTTGAATAAATGATGTTTCCTCAGAGATCTCCAAGATTCTCAATATTGCCTGCCTTCAACTACCATGTTACAGATACTAATTACCTGGATTCATTTTTATAACCCCTATATTTCTCAATGGGTTAACTGCTTTGCTTTTTTCTCCGCTGCCTACTTTAATTCTCCCAGCACTATCTCCTTTTTTTCTCTCCCCCTTCCCTACATCTTTGTATTCTAATCACTGCTTTCTATTTAGAAGCTCTGCTTCCTGCAGTCCCTTTATAATATGTGATGAAGTAAACTGCTGCTTACAAAGGCTTATGTATCTTATAATTAATCTTGCTTTCTAGTATATACTCCTATACTTGTGCCAGTGCCACAAGTAATATCCAGAGTAACTCCCCTGCCATCAATAGAGTTACTCTGGGTCTACATGCTTGCTGGTTTGACTGCAATCAGAACTGGTATGGAGGGAGATTGACCAAGACATCATTTCATTATGTATTTCATGTTCATGTTCTTGTCTCTGTGAAATGAAGGAGGGAAGAATAGAGAAATCTGACCTGTTGAGGATGTGCTCAGCCCTGCATTCAGACTGGGATTGCTGGGAGCCAGGTTATTAGGGACTCCAAACACTGCAAAGAGAAGAAGAAAGGGAAAGACTCCTAACTATGGGACACAGCAGGACAGCCAGCATATCTAGGCAGATGGCACAGCTACCAATGCCTAAGAGTGAATGGTTCCCAAGGAAATAGCATTATTGAAAACATACAATTAACACCATAAGGGAAACCTCTGAAACCATTACACATAAGCTCTGTTTTATCAAGATCACAAAGGAGAGGAGATTTTGATCTCACACGTGTGTGACTGGACAAGGTTAGAATGAAATTACTGTACCTGATCCTGTAGAATGGGACATGGCGTTGATTAGGGAAGAGCTCTGGGCCATGTTGTTATGGTAGCCACCAAGGGAAGTCCCTGCAGGCAGGGTGGAGGACCACATGTATGAGGGGAGGGCAGCATTCAGGATAGTTGTGTCATAGGTCCCTGACACTGGAAGAAAACAGTAATGGGGTAAAGTGAAACCAGGCTCTGCAATCAGACCTTCTAGATTTACCTGGCAAATGACACAGTGAGCCAGATTCTCATCTGAGTTACGCTGGTTCAAATCTGGGATCGTGCCACTAGTTTCAATGCAGTTACTCCAGATGCACACCAGTGTAATACATGAGTTCACAACTTGGCCTACAGTAGCACATTCAATTTTTAACCCATTGATCAAAGCGAATGAGGGCCTTAATTTCTCTGTCACATTCATGTAGTCATTTGTAAAGCATTTCAGGGGGTTAGTCATAGACAATTATATGTATGCTTAGTAAAATAACACATTTTAATCCACATGCTAGTTAAGGAATCAACATAGGATATTGATTCCAAAATTCTTGTTGTGTTTCTGTGATCCTTTTCACACACAAACTACTATTATATCTTTACGTACTAGGAAAGATACCAGGTGAATACATTTCTCACTGGAGTTTTGAACTATTTCACCTCAATATGAAGTATGCACCATTAGCATGCTAGAAGGTAGTGTTTGCTCTGTTGAACACTGGTGGAGTTCCCTGGAGTTATGCCAGCAGTGTATTTGACTCTGAGTGCCTAAAGCATGATAGCAGAGATGACACATGAATTAAACAGTTTAGAAAGGGGTTGTATCAGAGCCCCTTTCCATCCACTGCAGCTCCACTGACCAGGATGTATAAGAGCACCTTTCCATCCACTGCAGCTCCACTGACCAGTAAGCCACATGAGGTCAGTGAAGAGCTGGCTGCTGGGCCAAAACTAGCCTGTTTGACAACACTGGCTCTGTCCTGATGCTTATACCAAGACAGAGAACTGCTTGCTCCGAGTTCTACTCTCCATTGGCAGCAGGTCTCAACTGGAAATCACTCCATTTTGTGAAAATTAGGAAACGAACTTGTGAACTGTCAAAAAATGGCCCCTCTCTGGGGCCCTCATGTCAAACTCTGACCCTTTTTATTTTGTCGTTATGCTCTGAAGGAGAGAACAAGTATTTTTAGCTTGAGCTGTTCCCAGCACTCTTCTTGGGCTGGTAGAAATTGCTATGTCTCAAGCCTTGGGGTTTATCTGAGTCCTGCTCCACTGTCACTAACATCCTGGTGCTAAGTACCTGACTGGGAGCTCTCTGTTACCATCTTCGTCTCCATCACAGCTTTCTTGGGGATCGGTAGAGTGCTGGATGGTGAACGAGTGGGACTGCAGCTGGCCGAGCGACTTCCTTTCACTAGACGCTTCACATCATCCAGTTCGGTCCCTAGCACAGAAAACAAACATCTAGAATAATCTCAGTGCCTTGCATAATTAGCAAACAGAGATGCTCTAAATGCTTAAACATGAGTGAGACATGAAGCATCTGACAGACAAGACGGGCATTTCCAGAATCTCTAGATTGGTTTCTGAGACCAGAAGCTGTCCCAGATCCCCTGGAGGGATACTAATCTCTCTGGCACACCAGCTGGGATACCCTGTTAATGAAGTTCTCTATTGATATTAGTGGTCAAAAGTCCTGTGCAATCTAATGGGGCAGGCTTATTCTTAGAACTGCATTGCTCTATGAGCAGAATCAAAGGATTCCTGAAAAGCTCCTGACTTTCCTGCACCACTGAAGTCTGTTGGAGTTTTGCATCTCGCTCAGATCAGAGCAGGATATCAGAGCCAAAGTGAAGAAGGGAAAATTTAGCAATAGGACTCTCTCTAGGAGTGACTTGTTCAGGGGATTAAATAAAGGAAGCCTGACAAAATGCAAGCCCACCCCTAAGCAAACTCCTTTCAGTTAAAATTACATACAGTGAAAGGGAGAGTTCAGTGCAATTTTTTTTTATCACTGCTGGTAAATGTTATGACGTTCCATTTACCATCCTGAGTGCTGAGTCCAAGGGATCCTGCTGGCAGGATTAAAGCAAAAGTAACCACAGAGCTAAAATGGGATTGGCACCTAAGGTCTGCTTCTTAGGAAGGGACAATCAAGCATCTCTGCTCACTCTGAAAAAGGAGCTGTAACACTTACATCTGGTCGAGGGAGAAGCGCTCTGTAACCGTACTCGGATTTCACTCTCTAGACAAGAGAAAAGGAAAGACAAGAAGATCATGAATATGGATCATCATGAATTTATGCCCTGAGCAGTGTGAGTGGACCTTCAGGCTGCAAAAGTGAATTCCCTGCTTCTTTCTGTTATCTTACTGTTTGGCTTGGGCAGCATTTACAGCATGGTGGATGGGCTTCCTTTGAGCTTTTCCAAGTGTTTTTTTACACTAGTCTAGCTTCTGAAACTTTTAGTTGCAGTGAAAAGTATTTTAGTCCCTCTGTAGTCTTATGGAAAACACTCGGACTCCTGAATGAGTAAGGCACTGCTGGGTGTAAAGATCAGTACCAGAATCTGGCCTTTCATGATTTCACAGTACTTTCTTAATGACTCTACCGCTCTCTTTAGCACTCCATGAAGAGAGATTACTAAATGATAATGGTTAATCATAATTCACTTATGCTTTATGTTTAATGTTGCATAGAATCTTATGTATCTTGTTAAGGAGGTGATAGAGGAATGTAAAGTCCAGTTTTGCATACATTAATCACATCAAGATTGTTCCTGCACTCTATTAATTATTGTAGTTATTCTTACACGGTCGTAATGCAGAAGAATATACAGAACCACAAGTAGCATCTGTTTTTTTTTTTTAAGAGTTATTAGCTGTGGTCCTTCCCACCTACTATCCAGGAAAAAAGCCTCCATTGTTAAAGCCTCCATTGTTAACTATTTGCACATTTGGTTTAACTTTTATATGCAGGGGTTTTTTTTATTGGACACTCCTTAGTCCAGAATTGCTTTGAAGTGAAACAGTCAAGGCCCAAATGGTAATTTATTTAAGCATCATTGGTGGCAATCAGCCAGTTTTACTACTGCGTTTTACTATACAGCTCTACTATGCAGTTAAACCAAGTGACAGAAGCAAACTTTAAGTCGGGTTGTCCAGGAACAAACTGGTCAGCTGGAGTGCCTGATACATGCTCCACCAGGTAAAACCTAACAGTATGTGAACTATGAAAAAAGCATTCATTCTGGCCGCCAAGTGAAGATGTGAGACTGGGACTATTCTTTGAAGCAATGTGGAAAGCTGGAGCATGATCCTCTGGTGTCAGCTCCATTATGCTTGGAGGGTGCCTTTGGGAGCTCATATTCTTAGAGTATTGGGGAAAATGCAAAGAGCTCAGGTGGAAATAATTGGCAACTACATTGCTCTCCTGAAAGGGCTATAACAATGCCTCCTGATTTATATCTATCATTAAGATGAACTTGGATAAAGCGACATTGTAGTTGCTTTCTCAGCAGCTGGAAAATATAAAGTCAGTCTTTCTGTATCAATTATATCCAACTTCTTCCCAAGCAGCTGATAAAGTGGTAGAAGAGAAGGAAGAACATTTTTAAATGGTCTAAACAAATCAAGTTTGTGCGAAAAGTGGTGCAATGTACTGCACCACTTCTAGTCTTTGCATTCCCATCCACTGAGGCAAGAACTCATTTCAGGGAATGCAGCTGGACAAATATAATCTGCTTCCTATAACAGGTATCAATGGAAGGAGAACAAGAGGGGTTGCCTGCTATTTCTCTTTTTAAATACTTTGGAGAAGCTTAGGTATTATTGTGGTGGTGGCTAAATAAGGGTGGACGGATAAACGGATAGATTTATTGCAAATGATGTATAAATGACAGAGGGAGGGAAAAGGACAGTGCCGATGAATTTGGGTGTGATATTGTAGCTTGAGCAGAACTTTAGAGTGTCATGCTCTTGGCTTTTGAACTTGGGACCTAGAGGTGAAACTCGCTGTCCTGTATTTGATGGCCTCAGCTATCCCATCCCCAAAGCAGGTTCTCTTATTAGAAGGAACATTTCCCCATATGCCTCTACTAATGCTTTGCCTGTTGATGATTGTACTATTTTAGCTTATCGTGTTTGCTTGGCCAGTTGCTTAAAACCCAGTGGTCCAGACCTGCAGATGATGAAAATCCACATTACTCCTGTGCAAGCAAACTAGGTTATACCAACTGAGGACCTGGTTCAGAAGGTGCACAGCTCAAAGACACCAGAAGGAAACAAGGGCTCTTCCAGAAGCCCACCCCCACTCACCTCGGCTTTGACTTCGTCCTCTAGTTGCGGAAGATGCTGCAATGAGAGAAGATCAGCATTAATTGTATTTGCTGTAACAGTTCTGAAAACTAAAGGTTAATGCTGAGTTTCTGCATGTCATATTGCTACTCTGTTTAGGCAGGGTACGACAGAGGACCCTGGTGCCCAAATCTTTTGCCTATAGTCCATTACGTTGTTTGGTGTCTACATAAAAATGTACAGTCTTTAGCACTTCTGAACCATTCACTATTTATTCCATCAACACATCAGAAATCTGGCCAATGCCCCTGCTTTGACCTACCAAGGAATCTGAAGGTAAATTAGAAGTCAAGCTTAGAGAAGGACCTATGAATGTGTGCATGTAACACCATCTCACTACATAACAGTAATGGCCTGGATCACGCTGCTGGATGCAAATGTCCGATTAGGGACAGGAAACTCCTCGAGGTCTCCACTTGGTTTGGCTCCTTCCATATCTAATCTTAAAGGGGGAATTACCTACGGGGAGTGATGTGTAGCAGACATGCCTCACAATCTCTGTTAAAATAGACCTTGGGTAAAGACACTAGGCCGAATTCATCTCTTAACTTCATTAACATAAATTCCAATGAGCTCCACTGATGGCAGTGGATTATATTGCCTGCTTCAAAGTCACCTATTGGAGAACAAGGTGCAACTCCTCTCCACAGTCTTTCTGCCCCACCGGAGTCACTATGCACATCACATGTGATTTATTGATTTGTGTCTTGCAAGAATGTATCATGCCAGAAGCCACAGAATGGCAAATACATGCGATTTTGGCCTGATTTCCAAAAGACGATAATATAAGAACATACCCAACTCCTTTCTAGGGAATTCTGGAGATGAATTTGCACTGGAGCTCCCTGCAGAAAAAAAAGAAGATTCCACATTGAAGCCTTGCAACAACACATTTATTCATGTCAAAATCTGCCATATCCTATGGGGCAATAGGCATTTCTATCTAAAAAGAGCCACTGGCTGCTATATTGAGCTGCTTTTAGCCTCCAGCTACAATGAAGTCATGGAAATTATTTGGCTAAACAGGATTATAACTAAGACTGTTGCTAATTTCCATTAATGTTCATCTTTTGTGACCATTTCCTAACTGGCTCACAGTGGGATTTATGTTTACAGAGTTCTCTTGCATTTGCAGTGCACTTTTAATTCCCCATTTCTATGACCCAATCTATGATACCTTCATATGTTGCATGGCGAGTGACATAAGTTTTTCTTTCAAAGGTTGAGGCAGGTGATTTGGTGAGAGTAGAGCTGGGAGACTGTGCCTGCCTGTAGCCGGAGGATGAGGAGGAAGAATTCATTCTACCACTTCCACCTATAGGTAAAACAAAACCCCCTCAGAAAATAGAGATATATCTTATAGGTGTAAAGGGATGCCTGATGTTATTCTTTGCTGGCATAAGCGGACCTCACATTAAAATGAAGGGGTAGATTAGAATTAGGGGTGAGACAGAGCCACGAAATTTGGATCTGGAGCTGAAAATCTCTGAAGTTCAAAGGGGTTTGCATGTGTGGTTCTAGCTCTGCTGTTTGGAGAGATATAAATCCTGATAGCATTAAAGCCAAAAGGAAGACATCAGTTAGGGCAAGCTCTAGCCCAGAAAGAGGAACCAGCTATTTCCCCAAAGCTGAGCAATACTGGGGCTTGGCTGGGGATGGGATCTGGTTTGAGTTCAGGCCCATCTATAAATTAAAGTTTTCTATTATGGACCATAAATATAATGAGATGCTTAAATGATTGAGAATGTAAGTGATGCTGTTGGAAAACAAGATCCATGACACAGGGTTATGTGGAGATAGGAAAATCATCTGTAAATACTGCAGCAGGTAGCACTGATGGGATAATGCTCAGCAGCATGGGAATCGATATTCCTGACAGCATGGGAATCCATATCCTTATCCTTTCAGTGGACGTCGTTCACTCTAGCACAAAGAGGACACACCTTTGCTATCTCAGTGGAGTGCTTTTTGCTCAAGTCTTCTTGTGGTTATTGAGCCAGTGGTGTTTTCCCATTTAAAACATAGGTGGGAATGGCACTGAGAATGCAAGGCTTCTGTTGGAGGCATCTGCCAAAGCATGGGACTATACAGCACACCCCAAAACTGATTAACTCATAGCAGCTTGCGTTATTGTTCTCTCACTACAGGCAATGAATTTAAAAAAATAAATAATCAGGCTGCCAGGAAGACAGTGTATCCTGAAGCACCACTGAAGTGAGCATCTTTGGGTCTGGGTTTGACTGCCAGTCAGGCTGGCGCTAATCTGCTTATGTCTGCTTCATTCAGTGGAGTCCCTCTAGACTGCAGAGAAATGGATGGAACTGATTTCAGAATCTGGCCCTTATATGCTATGGGCTTCCTGCAAGTATACAGGTCTCCTGAGGCATGTGCTAATCACTTCCATATTGTGCCCACTCCAGATTGCACTTCAGTTGTCTCAGCTTATTCAACTCTTTTAGAGAGCTGGGAAGGATTTCTGTAATATACTAGCTTTGTGTAGCTTTACTTTCCCAAACTATCCCACATCAGCAGCAAGGGGCATCACATATATAGAGAAATGGCTGGCAGGTGCTCTCCCCATCTCTTGTCACCTTCATTTTGACAATACAGGAAAAAACCTCCTTAAAGAAAGGCCTGTGATTACAGCATATTCACAAGGAAAGGAGCAGGGCTCAGGAGATGGGTCATCCTTTTCACCTCTGATTTGCACCCCTTATTGTAAAGTTGCCCTTGGAAAATGTGATTGTGGTGTGTAAAACAAATCTCCAGTTAACTCATACCCAGCATTTCAAAGAGCTAGCTTTATCTGAAAAATGGTTCTGCCTTCTGCTTAGAATCTGTTCCATCCTGGGCAGGAATGGAAAGTCAAAACACTGAAAATTTTGGGGAAACAAAAAATTCCCAGAGACTTTCAATAGGAAATGTCCACAAGAGAAGTGCGGGAACTTTTGATTGAAACAAAACGATTGGACATTTGGCAGTTATACTGTTGTCGCAGTTTCTCCCTAATGAACAATATAGTTGAAATCAACATAGCTCCCTTTTGAAAGTGTCAGTTTTGACCAAGTTGTATTTTCTGAGGGGAATGGTTCATGTTTGGTTCCCATTTTCAAAAAAGGGCGGAAGGAGGACCCAGGGAACTATAGGCCAGTTAGTCTTACCTCGATCCTGGGTAAGCTTTTTGAGAGAATTATCACAGCGCATGTCCATGAGGGGCCAGCAGGGGAAGTTACGCTTAGGGTCAACCAACATGGGTTCATTAGAGGCAGGTCCTGTCAGACCAATCTGGTGGCCTTCTATGACCAGGTCACAAAATCCTTAGACGCAGGGGTAGCAGTGGACGTAGTCTTTCTGGACTTTAGGAAGGCCGTCGACACTGTCTCTCACCCCATTCTCATTAAAAAACTAGGGGACTGTGGCATCAACACCTACACAGTCAGATGGGTCACAAATTGGCTGGAGGGCCGCACCAAGAGAGTGGTGGTGGACGGGTCATTTTTGACCTGGAGGGATGTGGGCAGTGGGGTCCCCCAGGGCTAGGTCCTCAGGCCTGCACTGTTCAACATCTTCATCAGCGACTTGGACGAGGGGGTAAAAAGCACCCTGTTCAAATTCGCAGATGACACTAAGATGTGGGGGGAAGTGGGCACACTAGAAGGGAGGAATAGGCTGCAATCAGACCTGGACAGGCTACAGGGGTGGGCCGATGAGAACAGGATGTGTTTCAACACTGAAAAGTGCAAGATGCTGCACTTGGGGACAAAGAGCCAGCAGCAGACCTACAGGCTGGGGAACTCCCTTCTCGTCAGTGCAGAGGCAGAAAAGGATCTTGGAGTCATTATTGATGCCAAAATGAACATGGGCCGACAGTGTGGGGACACAGTTAGGAAGGCCAACCGCACCTTGTCATGCATCCACAGATGCATCTCAAGCAGGTCCAAGGACGTGATCCTCCCCCTCTATGCGACACTGGTCAGCTGGAGTACTGTGTCCATTTCTGGGCGCCGCACTTCAGGAGGGATGTGGACAACATGGAGAGGGTCCAGAGAAGGGCCACCCGCATGATCAGGGGGCAGCAGGGCAGACCCTACGAGGAGAGGCTAAGGGACCTGAACCTGTTCAGCCTCCACAAGAGGAGGCTGAGGGGGGACCTAGTGGCCTGTTACAAACTAGTCAGAGGGGACCAGCAGGCACTGGGGGAGTCCCTGTTCCCCTGAGCACTCCCAGGAGTGACAAGAAATAATGGTCACAAGTTGGCAGAGGGTAGATTTAGACTAGATATCAGGCGGCGCTACTTCACTGTCAGGGTGCCTAGGAGCTGGAACCAGCTTCCAAGAGAGGTGGTGCTGGCTCCTACCTGGGGGGTGTTTAAGAGAAGGCTAGATGAACACCTTGCTGGGGTCGTTTGAACTCAATACTCTTTCCTGCCATGGCAGGGGGTCGGACTTGATGATCTGTCAAGGTCCCTTCTGACCCCACCAGCTATGAAACTGTGAACTATGTGAAAAACACTGACCAGTTATACCAGTTATACACTGACTGACAGCAGTGGGAGTTAGAAGTGCCAATCACTTTGTAGGACCAGGACAGTCACAGTGAGCTTGCTCTCGGCATTCTGCATTCACGTACACGTTTGAGAAGGAGGACTCTTGCTCTCCAACTGCACTGAGAACAATAAGTGTCTGTTGGAGGCATCTTTGGGATGTGCCCTTTTCTCCCCGTCTGCCTCCTTCCCTGATCTGTTTACGTTGCTTTTGCTCTCTGCTCATTCCCACTGGGCTTTTTCACAACCTACTTGAAGTCACATAGCTGCTGCCATGGGTGTAACTCCTCTTTTCTACTCCGCTCCCTCCGCCGTGGGCTGATGTTTTGATCCCACTGCTGCTCCCTCCTTCTGTAGGAGACAAACACAAAATGAGATTTCCTAATGGAAAGACCTACAAGACCAGGACAAAAGCAAAGCAGCAGCACAAGGGGGTATCCATGGCTGGTGATTACTAGACCAGGAGGCATCTTTGGAACCGTCTGTGTGGATGGAGTTATCACTGCTGGAGAAGCCAGTCATCCTGCATCCCTTTTCCTTCCTCAAGCTCTGAGATTGTGCATGCACAGAACAATACAGTGATGGGTACAGATACCTGAATTAGATAGAGCACTTGAACCTATAGAACCAGACTTGAGTAGCACTGTACCTAGCCTACTACTTAGTCCCAGCTCTATGCTTCCGGTATCCAAGTTAGCTTGTTCAGAACAAGCTTGGAGATCTCTATACATGGCTTGTACTGTGTCACAGAGATGCACCATAATGGTAAGACTGCTGAAGTGATTGAGGGCTATACATCACTTCCATTTTTTATTCCCCCCAAAGCAATTTTCTTACTCAGGAATCACATGCAAGAAGCACAGAGGATTTCCTCATGCTAGTGCAGGGAGGGATAAATCACAGCTCCTGCCCCAAATGATCCCTTATGGATTTTCTTTGGCTATATCCTAGGGAAAGGCTGGTATTGTACTTTTTTACTTCCCTCTGAGTGTTGTGCTAGGAGAAGGAGTATTTAAGGAATATGCAAGGGGAAACAGCAAATCAGGGAACCCTACAGCCAATCTGTCTGTGCCATCACTGTATCGTGCCACCTTATTCATCTATGGGCCAGCTTTTCTTAACTTCATCCACAGGGGACTTTCTTTTTTGGACGCAATGCATTAAAATATAAACTCTTGCTCAATGCTCGCTCAAATAGTTCAAGGGCTCAACTCTAGCCCATGAATCCTAAGTCATCACCATTAGCTTCTTTCTAATGTCATGTCAGTAGGTCCCCAAAGACTGTCCTTTCTGATAGTGACTAACATTACAGGAGGGATTGCTGAACACTGCATAGTACTTCAAAGGCACACCAAGCAAATGCACCAAAATCCACAGAAGTGCACATACTGCAGAAATCTGACACCTAAATGTTCACTTACTTGGTGGTAAGGATGTGAGTCTTGTGGTTACAGTCTCCGTAATAACTGTGGAAAGAAAAAGTTAAAGTTAGGGCTCTAAACCAACCAGGTATAGGGCAGGTTTTATGCCACATTTTAGGACGCTCTTGAGACCATACAGACAAACTGTTTTCCAACCAATATATATGATACCTATGATTTTCACAGAAATTCACTGTTTGGCCTTCTTTTGTGCTCACATTGATCTTTTTGATCAAATTGATCTCCATGTTGCTGCCAGTACCAAAAGGTAGTTCGCTTAAACCAGTTTAAATTAGTTGCATGCAGCAGACTGAAAGCTCTTAAATGTGTGATTCAGAAAGTGTTGCTAGTTCAAAGCTAGCTTGGTGATGTCTACAAGACCTACAGAATACATATACCCTCCCTGTTTTACAAGTGTTGCACTAAAACATAAAGCAACTTGTCCAAGATCACACAAGAGGGCTATAGCAGTACCAGGAATCCAGAACCCCAGTCCAGCTTTTCATCACGAGGCAAGATTAGTTGCACACAGCAGTGTAAATTCTCCTAAAAGTTTACTGTGGTCTCTATGACAAGACATACTCCTGCGAAGCTTGAGGGAGATGCAGTCTTCACGTCTGGCCAGGCTCGTATCTGATCCCCTCTAAAATTTTGGACCAATTTTTTATATGGATCTTTACTTACATCTTTCGGTGACTTCAGATCCGTCTTGTTTGGTTTTCTTTGTTAGGGAATCCATACCATTACCACCTGCAGGAAAGGCAGACAAATTGCATTGAAAGGAACATAATGTCATAGACATTTGATACGAGCGCTACAGCAGGATGAGTCCATGTCTTATCACCAGCTGGTTTGGAGCTACCGGAGATGTACAAGCAGAGCTTAGGAATAAATGGTCAGTCAGGCACCCGGTGGAAAGCAAAAGAATTCTTCCTGGAAATGGAGACAACAGACCTCTGAAAAAGCAGAGCATCCAACCTACTTGTGGAAAACAGTTGCAGACTGACCTGTGCTCTTCCTTTTTTTTCAAATCTGTGTTTCTTTTGTCATTAACTTCGCTACCTAGAGCTAAAGGACTTGCTGGGTGCTTTTTTCTTTGTTTTTTTTCTGCCACATTCACTTGCCCTCTCTACCAGCTTACATTTTTAAGATTAATATTCTACTTCTCCTAATATTGAAAAACAATTTTAATTGAATGATATATATTACTGATTGCTTTCTTACATATTGCTCAGCAACTGCTGCCAAAGAGGAACATCTGGACAAACCAGATGTTAACTCTCCTATTGATCATGTATAATGTAGACCCACTGTATTGCCCTATAAAAATATGATGATTATCACCTAAGAACCCTGGTTATGGATCAAGATCTCACTGTGCTAGGGAAAAATAAGGACGATGCTTGCTCCAAATTGCTTAAAATCTAAGGCTAGAGACAAAAGATGTATATAGGCAGACAAGGGGCCAGTAGCGTTCCACATACAGAGATACATGGATAGACAATGCAGATCTTGTAATGCAGAACTTGCGTAGCCATACACAGGATGGGTAAGCAATATCTATCTAGGTTTTGTCAACTCAGCACTTATAGCCACCAAATTGGTGCCCACGTTACACTGTCATTCTCCAGCTGTGCCCAATGTGGTGCCATACTGCGCAACAGGTAATGAAAACTAATGTCATGTGTTAAGGAACGGGCAGTTTACGTGCATTTACCAACAGCATGCCCTAGAGGGAAAAAGATGGATTATTTTCTTTCTGCTCAAGAGATTGTGTTTCACTGTGTGAAGCATAAGTGACATTCAGCAGCTGGTAGGTTTAACTACAGAGAGACCATCCCTGCCTACAGACATTCCTGTTGCACCCCAGGAGCTTTTCCTTGTTCAAACTGCTTTTCTGCAGGCATGTGAGTATGACTGCTGAACTTGGCACCATGCTCTCACTGAAGTAGGAGAAGTAGCAAGCCAGATGCTAACTCAAAGAGTCATCGTGAGCAGTTCACACAAAACAAGCCCTGACACAACAGGAGGCATGGAAGGTAGACTAAGAAGGAGAGATGGCAAAGCCAACAACTAAAATGGGAGTGAGCAAGCTCCCTGGAGCCAAACCCACCCCATAACTCAGGGAGAGATTAGATCTGGATTCAGGTCCAAGCTTCATGACTTTATTACTTAACTGTCTCTAATATGGTGTAACTCCACTCCTTTCTGAGCTGGAACCAAAAGATAGGATTTTTTTTTTTTTAAACAGTCCCATTTACCTCCTTGGAGCAGGACTAGATGACTGAGCAGCTGTGGGATCCTGTCTACTGCAGTGGTCCTGCTATTGTCACCAGAGGTGAAAATGCAACAGCGCTGCCAAAAACATTAAGTGTTACACAGTCTTTGGGCATGTCTAAACTGAAATCATAGCAGTGACTGCCATGTAATTTAGACACATCCCGCTGGCTTTAACCTAGCTCCTTTGGGTAATAAAAGCAGTTTATCTGTGGCAGCAAAGAGATCAGCATGAACTAATTCACCTTCTTTCTCAGGTGAGCTCATGCTACCATGGGTAAATTGCTACCAGCAACCAAGTTACTTTAAGTTAAGCTATTTTAGGTATGTCTAAGCTACACAACAGTCATTGCAGATCTATCCTTACTGACTTTTATCCCTGTTTCTAGCCAAAAGTGTAATCCCAGGAAGCATTAGTACTGTTTGCCTTGGTTTTTGCAAATGCACTGATGCGAGAAAGAATGACACAGTTAGGGAAAACTAACAGCAGCCCAGAGAAAATTCCCCTGGATAGAATGAAATGTTCAGTCTCACAGTCTTAGTTTTACTAGAATAATATCCCACCATGTCTAATAAACCTAGTCACCAGAACGGGGGAGATTTTAACATGCTAAAAGTATCAGAGTTGTTCTCAAATGAAATTCCACCACATCTTTTAGGGATTCCACCTTATTTGAAGACTTGGACTTTGACTTGAAAGCAATGTGTTTAAAGGCTGATTCTGCAAGGGATTCAGGCAAAATTCTGTCCCAAGTTCTCAGGAGTTTTGTTTGAGCAACAAAGGGCCAGGACTGAACTCACCAACACAGAAGATGGGTTTGATTTTTCAGTGCTTTAAGCATGGTGTCTTCAGTTACATTTGTGCAAATCAAGTGTAAAACATCCCCAGTTTGACACATTGCCATGTGACACTCACTTCGTACAGACAGAAAGAAAGATGCCATAGGAAACGCAGTCAGGAATCAGGCATAATATCCAGAGGAAGAAAGTGCTGTCTTGTCCGTGATAAAGATCACATTTGCAGTAAATGTGGCTTGTAACCCCAAGTTGCTCTGTCTTTAAAATAACTCTTGCATTCTCAAAACTAGCTGGGAACCCAGACAGCTGAGTGGAGAGAGGACACCCTGAACAATCACCTTGATTACAAAAAGGATAATTATTCCTCTTCCCTATAACTTTTCATCTGTGTTCAAAACAGGTCCTAGGGATGTCCTTACAGTGCACAATTTAAGTGTCTACAAAGTTATCGAGAATGTGCCTCTTTGTATCATCAGTCACTTTGTCTGCTTATTTTTCGTACAAGTAAACTGTAGCAAAACATCGGCCAGATCCTGATAGCTGCAGAGCACATCCCAACTCAAAGCATTTCCATAGGAATTGTGGGGGACCAGCTCCATTCAGCTTCAGGCTGTTTGTGTGTCATGGCTAAAGAAAAGGAAACTCAAGAGTTTTGGTTTCTGCAAGCCTGTAGACTGTTGTTTTTAGTCTGAGGTTCTGTGAAATATTTTCCTTCATCATCTCATTTAAACTATTTTCCCCAATGGCAATAGGTATTTCACACAAGCTTGTGCTACAAAAGCAATGAAGACTCCAGCTGAGATTGTCAGTTGCCTGAAGGAACTGGTGCCTAAAGCACATTCACAGCTTTTGAAAGGCTCCAACTTTCTGTCTTTAGGTCTATTGGGGAAAGACACATCAAAGGCAACTCAAGTTTTTTTTCCAGAGAGAAACAGGTTGGAACTTCACAAATTTTGCATCCTGTTCTAGGACACAATTGTTTTCAAACGGATTTAAGCCTGATCCTGCATATGCTCAGAGAAGTATGAGACTTTACTCATGTGAGTAGTCACTGACCGCACCCAAACCCTTACCCAGTAATAGCTACTGCATGTAGCCACCTGCAATTCACAATGAAGCCACTAATACTAATAGCTATGACTTCAGCGATCTACTCAAGTAAGTAAAATCATACACTTTCTGAAGTGTATTCAGGATGGGGGACTACATTTGGAAAGCATTATTCCATCTGCAGGGTGTAAATTACACTTCTCTGCACAGACGAGTCCCTGGTCATTCCCCATGGGGTGAGGATGGTGCTTCCGCTGTCATCCAATTTTTATCCAGACTGGGCATGGACTTAAATGTCCCTGCACTAAACATAGCTGGTGGAAATCAGTGCCTGGATAAGCTCATTTCCTGGCCATGCCAATATTCAGGCTACTGACATCTACATTTTGGAGGCTGCTATCTCCCATTTTGTAGCACCATAGCTTTCTTTCCTGGAGGGTTTTCCACCTCTGAGAGTAGCCCCCTTGTTTAACACTGGCAGATGTCAGTATAGACATGAGGTTGTTCCACTTGCTCTTGACAATCAGGAGTGCTCTATTTTAACACTGCTCATATAACATAAGAAGAACAAATGAAAATAGACACTTCCAGGTAACCTACACATCCCTAAATCCCCTGGGCTGGAGAGACACCTGGCTCTGCACTCCAGCTTTATTCCCCACACAGTGACACTAGTGCAGTTATCAGCCTTCTCTCCAGCGAACTACTCGGTCTGAGTTCCAGTAGCTCCCAGTGCTGATTTACTGCACAGACATCTGTCTGGATTCACAAAGATATAGCTATGGGCTATGTAGGAGGCAAGCAAGAAAATCTCAGTTGAATCACAGAAACCTTTAGCAAACATCCCTGAGCTATGAGATTGTGAAATGGGATAGTTCTCAAGCCATAGGAGGCAGGCAGAGTTAAGTTACAGGAACTGTCCATCCTTTTGAGATCACTGTATGAAAAGTGCCATGTGAACCCAATCTTGACGGGGTCAGGGTTTCTCCTGAGCTGTACCCCAACTCATTTCAGTCTGAGCAATGGGTGTGCAATACGCTTGCAGGACCAAAGGAAAAGCGCAAGCACATAATTCAGCCAGATGGCCTGACTAGGCATCCACACAAGCATACTATGTCATCTGTCTACATGTCCATCTGTTATTTTAAATGCAATGGAATAATATATTTAACTACTACTTCCATGAGATATGGTCTCACAAACACAAGAAGAGTTGCATTATGGCAGGTCCTACATAATGGACGCTTAATATAATGAAAGGCCTAAAGATGCTCAGCAAATCTCAGCTGCTGCAGTTAGTTGGACAAGCCAAACCCTCTGGTTATTTAAAAAAAAACAGCTACTACTTGCATGCGGCAGTAGTGTTTGTGCCATACGTTTTGTCATTGGGGAACTTCTTACATTAATTTATATCTGTGGAGAGATATTTTAATGGAAGTGGTTGCTTTGCATTCTGTTAGTTTCTACACCTATCATTTCTGTTTTCATGTCAGGAAATTGCTGCATTCCTAATCAGGAAAATTAAACCCACTCTGATCCTTTTAACCCATTTAAATTTCTTCAGCTGTGATGTATTCTGGTAGAAAAAGACACCACGAAGTGATGCGATTAATGATGTTGATGAAAATCTTTGATCCTATTTTATGGAAAGGATTCCACGGAACCCATAATCCTTGATCAAACTCATATTCTGAGGTCAGGTAAATTGTTCAGAACAGCAATACTAATAAAGTAATTCAAAACCAAACCACCGCTTCCATGACATCTAACGTCCTTCAAGGTTTATACCTTGTTAGCTACATCTTTTACATGTCACCAGCATTCAGCTAAGAAAATAAATCACAGCCTTATTCTGACCTTCACTCACAGTCTAGGACCAGCATGTAATATTAGCCACACTCAGCTCTAATTTATAATCTGCAGTTCTTTGTTTCAGAAGGCAGGGTGGAGCCCTGACTGGATTGTACAAGTCAGTCACAATCATCTACCCTCAAGAGTATGTTTTTCTTTCTGCCCAAAACAAAAACAGATCCAAATTCAAAGCAAGAACAACCTGTCCTGCACCTTTCTCATTCCACTTGTACAGAGGGAGTTAAATATTCCTACAAACTGAGACTTTCCAGTCAGGGTTTCTAAAAAATGGGTTAGCTTTATGATTATCCATTTCACAGCTGGAGAAACTGAGGCAAAGGAACTTTCCCAAGGTGATGCTGACAGCAAGCTGCAAAGACAGGAATACAACCCAGGTGTCCTGAGAAATAGCCCTGTGACTAGACACTAGAGCCCACTGCACAATGCATTCAAATGGATTTTCAAATAAAGCTTTCCTGAATTGCCTTGAACCAGTTTTTAAATGTACCATACAATTCTTGGCCTCTTAATCTTACATGAAAACAAATTTGTCCAAGAGTCCATGATATATGACTCACTGCTGATAAATAGCTCCCTTTGTCTGAAACTGATTTCCTTAAAAGCAAAGTTGGTGCCTCCCAACATACAGCTTCATCCTAAATTGGCTGCCGGTGCCATCTGGATTGCAAGTCAGTCCACTCAGAATCCTAATACTGTCCTCCACTTTCACCAGCTCCCACATCAACCTAAAGTCAATCCTCACGTTCATTCCGAATACATTCTTTTTAAAAGCAAGTACCAGATAACTTGAATCTTGCAGTGCAAATAGCTGTTCTTCCAGATCCTAACACAGCTAGGCACTTCCCCAGCTGTATGATGATTTTACAATAAGCATTCAAAGAAAAATATCTACACTCTCATTACATTCCTCATACCTCAACATGTCAATGTCTTTCACTTAGCATCCATTTAAAGAGCTCCCCCTAGTCCAAATGTAGGTAGCCCAAGTAACCCAACACTTACATACTTGATAGGATTTTTATACTTGATGTCCCACAGAATTTTTCCTTTTTTCCTTCTAAAAAACATGTTTGCCTTGTAGGGAATCTGGAAAAGAAATAGTACAGACCACTTTTTTTTTTGGCTTCTTATTTTACTTACCTGGAGCTTTTAAGTTAACGACCTGGAAATCCCTCTTTCTTCAACTGTTTCCTGTCTCTCAAAATTTGCTACCTACACTTTATACTGCATCCCTCCAAAGGTGTGTGGTGTCTGAGTGATCCTCCAAGAATGTTCTTCTCTTCTTGTATTTAATCTATTTCACCCCCCCTTTACTTTTCTTTCCCAAGTCTTTGCTCCCAGACAAGTCCTAGCAAAGGTGTGTTTTGTTTTCCTACCTCACTCCACCCTCCCAATTAACTGACACAGTGAAAAAAAAATCTGCCTCCAGGAATCAAACTTTATTGAAAGGTGAGAGTGCTTATGCCTACCTGGTCAGGTAGATTAACTATTTGGAGACAGGGACAAAGACTTATGTCAGAGGAAATGACTTATTATGGCACTGCTTTCTCATACATGATTTGTGCATTGTAGGTGCAAATTTAACCTGTTTTGGCTTTTTATTACAGGTCTGTACATCTCTCACAGGCACTTCTGCAAGGGCTTAGGGCTTGCTAGGGCTTAGTGAGGCAACTTGAGTGCCAAGAGCCAAATCCACAACTACTGTTAGTTGGGATAGCCCCATGGAAGTCACCACCTTCCAGTCATCACCAATACTGAAGCAGCATTTACAAGGCAGCACTGTTAGGAAGATTCATACACCAAACTGTATGACATGAAGGAATAATCTCCCCCATGGCACTCCAGTGTGAACTAAGAATTTGTTTAGCTTTCGCTCTTTTCACAGGGATTGTGCTGGTGCAGGGGTGGCAAAGATGCAGCCTGTATCTTCACCCATCACTTTCACGTCCTTACAAGAAATGTTCTGCAGTGTTTGGGAGTGCAGCTGGAACCCAGGGCTTCCCTGCCACTAAGTGTGAGGCCACTTGGCTCCTGATTGCAAAGGGCTGGAGGGAAATATCTTTTGAACTCATCAGCACTGCTCCAGGTCAACCGAATGGATCACTACAAAGAACTCACCACCCAAGGGAGAAGTGAGCTGCCCCTACAATGCTTAGGTCCTTCACATCCTGGTGTGGACCATTAACCACAGGGCCAGAGCTTTGGCTTGACAAACTGGACATTAAATGAGTTCAGGGGGAATAGAAGCTGATCCTCAGGCCCTGCCGAACTGCACATGTGCAAGACCTGATGGGGGAAGACAAAGGTGACCGTCTGCATCTTCAAGATATTGATTCTTTATTATTGCTCATTTTTATTGTCGAACTGGTATTGATTCTCTACTTTGATCTTCTTCTTTAGTGCTGGTCTGTAATACCAGTTACAGTACTGAGCTGCAAACATGACCCTGATGCCCACAGACAGAAAACCAGGGCAACAGAACACAGAGGACCTGATGGGCTATTCCAGATTCTTAGACACCAACAGTCCCTAGCTCCTGTGACTCAATGGAGAAGCACAAAAGGTCTTTACTAGAGGGAAAAATCTGAGCCTTACTTAAAAAAAAGAATAAGAAAAAAGAAAAGCCCTGTAATTGCTCCAGGGCTGAAGTAAAAAGCTCTCACCAAGTAAATGAGCAGGCATAAAAAATCTAAACTAATAAAAGAGAAAGACAACTTTTATTCTTCCAGAAGCAGTAATGGCCAAGATGCTGGGTTAGCGTTCCTTGGCAACAGACTGTTTATGGAGCTGTCCTGATTAATCGTTTTGTCCACTGCTTGTTGAAAAGAAAAAACAAGGGGAAAAGTGACCTATAGATACCTGAAAAAGAAACAGGAAGAAATATCACTCACTGTAAGCTACTTGAATCAAGATTCAAGTGAGAAAATTTGAGGGAAAAAGGAGTGGTTTAGGCCAATGATAAAACCATTGCCACCTGATGCTTGTTAGATGAGCTGTGTGAAATGAGCCGAGTGTCTCAGTCCCATTCATAGTGGACAGGTGATATTTTCTTCATAGTCTCAAGGCTCTGATTTATGGAGGGGCTGAGAAATAATCCACACCATCAAATGAAGACAGTGGACTTATAGGTAGGCATCAGTGCTGAAAATGAGAGCCTCATTGGCTCCCTGTTTGACAGTTTCAACAGAAGGGTTATAAATTAAAGGGCCATGGATACTGCCCCCTTAAAATGGTGTCTAAAGAGTAGGGACAGGACACATTTATATTGGGGAGATATGTTAATATCTCATTTTGTGATTTTTTTTTTACCCTGGTGCACACTTCTAAAGTTTGCTCCCTAGAGGCTGCCCCAACTTAGATTTTCTTGGTGCTATAACTGATGGAGCTATACAGCCATAAAACAAAACGACTGACAGGATTAGCAACACCCAGCCCCTGTAAAAGCAGGGAATTTTGCAGGCCTGATTTTAATAGGTATTACCTGCTTATTACACCATAGGAATAAAAATTCCTGAGGTTCTTGCCAATCTACTTTGGGGAAATTCAAGTTTATCTTTCTCATGTCTTTGACTTGTTATACTGTGGTTCTTAAATATGACTTTCTTTGGGCCATTGTCATAGATCTACTTGCTGTACAGGGAGATTAAAAGAAACAGAGGAGGTCACAAAAACCAGGAAGCTTAATTGGATGAGTTCCTGAAGTCCCTTTCAGCCCTACTTTTCTGGGATTCTATGAAAACCCAATGTAAATGATCATGGCCTGATACATGAAATTTCTGGGATTTAAACCATGTCCTTGATGAAGGCAAAGACTGCTCACCATGGCAGTCAAGGAATTCTGAACAGATTAACTAACCTGGGCATGAGATAACAGTGCAGTAGGAGCTCCAGTTTAGAAACCTGATCAAATCTAGTGCAGAGATTTTGGGCACCCATACACGTGCTCTGACCCATTCTGATTAGAACGATTAATCGAGTCTGCTGGAGCAGCTTCTAAAATGCCTCCCTTCCCACTCCCCCTAGCTCTAGAGCACATGTAAAAATGCCCTTTAGGTCCAGCATTCATGGAGGCTGATAATCTATCCCTTTGGTAGGGCAAGATGCTTGCCTTACCAAGCATCTTGCCAGCTTCTTGGTGCTTGCCCTACCAAGCAACTTCTCAAATGAGAGACTTTTAGGCCCGTATTCAAGAAGCCACATCTCAGCAGTGACTTACTATCGTCTCCAATTGTCTTATTGTGAGAAGAATTAATGGGAGTGTTAAGAAGTTAAGCAGCTCTGGCAGCATCCTCAAGATTTCCTTTTCTGCTTTCACGTTGGTGTCAAGCCAGGTTGTGGTAAAGAGACTGCTCTAAACTTATTGATCTCTGATGTCTTTGTCTGCATGGATGAAGGTTAAGAACTTATGCAGATTCTTTTAAATCTCTCAGCTGCATTGATGACATTGACCTCCTTCATTGCAGGTTTTCATGAAAAATCTGGATAGACATCAGTCTGGGACAGTTTTGGAACAGCAAATCCTGAATTCATCTATCCTTCCAGCTCAGTGATTCTATGTGATGTAGTTTTGATAAGTATGCAGATACTTCCAGAGACAGTCACCATCCTTGCATTCCTGTCATTTCTGAGACCAGTTAGGAGGTAGTATTGGATACAACAAGGACAGACATGCCAGGGTTCTGTTTTGCTGCTACTCCTAGACAATATGCCACAGCAGAGGTCACAAAGCAGTTTAGGTTTCTGTGTCCCCAACATATGGATGACACTCAGCTTAATAACTTTTTTTCTATCAGGCATATCGATTGAGGCCTTTCCACTTAGACCTCTGGCCAAAAAGCAGGGCTTTGCATAAGTGTTAGCTGGCTGAAAGTCATTCCCAATATAATATGCAGATGGTGCTGATAGGATGAAGGAAGCAAACTGGAGTAACACACACTTCTGTGATTAAGGAAGCATGCCTGCCTTTTTTAACACAGCTCATTTTAGAAGTTCTCTTGGCTCCTCAGCTGCTTCTGGATGACCAGCTAGCAGGTGAAGCCTAAACTCCATTCTGACATCAGGAGGGTGCCAGGGTATAGGGACCCTCTGACAGCACATCCTTTTACCCAACTACACTCTATGAATTAAGGGGTGACAGGATGTGACAGAAGAACCACTGTGGCAGTGATTCTCAACCAGCATGTTGGAGCACCCTGAAGTGCTGCAAAATCCTTTGAAGGGTGCCTTGTGTGAGGAAATAAGCACAGGCATAGGCTTACCCCTGCCTGACCATTCCCTCCTGCTCCCACTGCCTGGTCCCTCTGCAAAGAGATAAGCACTGTAAAAAAAAAGTTTTTGAAATGGGGTGCTGCTCAATTCACAGAAGTTATGAAGGGGTGCCTCAAATCTAATAAGGTTGAGAGCTACTGTGCTATAGCTACTATTTGCCTGAGATTCCCCTATGCAGCAATGGTTGGACACACCAGCTTTCTGGGTGCTTATGTCACTGGCATAGGAGCACATCCCAGGCTGTGCTTTTGCTGCTGCTGTCTGCTATGTCAGATGCCCCATAAAATGGGGGAAAAAATGTGAAAACATAAGCAATAAGCAACTGACACTTGAGTGAGACTAGAAAAAGTGATTTTATACTGCTTTTTCTGAAAACTGATGTGAATAAGGAGGTATAACATATCAATTAAACTCTATCAATTTACTAGAGACGAGAATGCACCAGAGATCTACCCTACAGATGAGGCTATCATCATCAAATACTGTAAATGCATTACTGTATTCATAAATGATCTAAAACATTTGCCAAGACTTGTCTGTATCCTTTTTGTCTGAACACAATGTGAGGCTAGAGATCAATCACTTAAACTAAACCAACTGGTCTGGTTATGGTATGCTCTTGGCTTTCTTCTAAGAGCTGAAAGAAAATATAGTACATTGATAGACTGGAAATACACCTGGAAGCCACATTATTGTTGTCCTCAGTTTCAAAGAGAACTGTAAGACACAGGACGAAGATGTACTGCTTGCAGCAAAATGCCTGGGCAACTATTTCTATTGACACATGAGTTATGTGGCCAGTGATTCAGACTCAAAATTGAACATCACATTGCATGCCCACACAAAGACTGTTAACATATGGAAGTGAAAACCACACCTATCCCTGTTAGCAACTGCAGCTCCTACAGTATACCTCTGCTTTGCACAGTCGAGACCATGGCAGCAGCTTAACCAATCAGACCTCGTACACTGAATCATTCACTGACTCACTGTCTTAAGTCCACATCTTACACACCACTTGAGAAATTCATTATGAGTAACCTAAGGCATGAAAAGTAATCTTTACGTGACTAGCTGTTGCCTTTGGCCACTGGGAGGTGAACACTGTAAAGCAGTGCCAGCGCAAAAAACCAAACCTGTTGATACAAAGCAGTGATCTGTCAAAGCACACCTTGACTTGGATCTTCAAGAGAGGAAGTGCTGTCCACAAGAAATCTATTTCTTGATGTAACTTCATATGAAACATCTTCATTTCTTTTGATGAGCTCCTTGGGGCAGGGAGCTGCTTTTTTGTGTCTGCTTGTACAGTGCCTTGCTCCATGGAGGGCCAGTCTACCTTCCCAGTGTGACCCCAACACCAATCATTATAATAAAGTTACATATGCCTGCACAGTAGAGCACTGATTGGGGATTTTTGGTGTACTGCAAAACAAATTTATAAGAAATGAGACTAACAACAGGAAACACAGATCTAGGTATTCCTTAGCAAGGGAAGAAGTTCCAGGAGATGAAGCACTATATGCTGGTAGTGTAATGATGGGTAGGTGAGCGGGGCATGAGCCATGAGCACAGTCTAAGAGGATGACATTGGAATGGAGCTGGGAGACAGGGCACTTCACCCTCTCCTTCTCCCCCAGACCTGCACCTTTTCTGCAGCAGTGTGGAGGGCAGAGCAGCAGCAGAGGCACGTGGTGCCCTGGGCTGTGGCAGTGCACAATGCAGGAGCAGCAGCCAGAAGTTCACTGTTCCAGGGGGAGATGAACCATTTTTTTTCACCATGGAAAAATCAGTGTTTAAATGACTGCTCAGCACATGCATCAGCATAAAAAAAGATGACCACCCCTGCCTCCCTCCCTAGCAGCAGTGAACATCCAGCTGCACCATATGCTACCATTGCTCAGAGTATAGAACGGGCCTGTTACAACTCTGCTGTTCACTCCCCTTTGTCTCTAGGTCTGGTTTTAATAACACGAGTCAAAGTGATGGAGACAAATTCCACCTGTGACCTGTGATAGCTTTTGTCCTCTGTGTAGTTACTCTGGCATATTTATGTGCTGATATATATTGGGTTGTGTGCTAGGATTTGGTTGTCAAAACCAGAAGTTATTAATGCCATCCTTGCTTAACAGGGCATATAGATTGGGCTGATGATAATTTTGGTGTATCAAGTGTGTGGGGCAAAATGATGCATCACTCCTGGCCTGGAACATCCTTACTGAAGTTCCAGTTTTCCACTAGGACCATGGCAATTGAACAACTACTGCAGTCCAGTGAAGCTCAGGACTGCCAGGGAACACAGGACAGAGGCTGGTGAATCTGATTATTGGTGCTCTGTAATGAAAAGCAATCCTATCTTTATCGCAGGACTAGAGTGATGTGTTCATAGTTGCCCTGCTGTTTTGATAAATAAGTCATTTGCAACACATGCATACATATGACATATGGTGCACCATATGGTGCACTGTCATTTAGATCTAAACCATCTATTGTGAGATGTTATAGTGGTGCACTATCCTGTGCAATCAGTTACACTGTGAGCAAACAGATTTAAAACTGTTTTCCTTTGTAATGACATTACAAAGTCCATTTAAAGAGGGCCATCAAATTCCTTAGTCATAAGCTTATGAAAAAATGATGGCTAGCTGTGAATCTCTAAAGCTTCATGACTTTTAACAAATGTTACTAATAGTCTCAAAAATATGCCCCAAAGTGCATTATTCATTATTCTCCTGTGAAAAATGTTCCAGTTTTTCAATGAGGGGACAGGAACAATAACAGGGGACTTAGCTGAGTAACTACCTGACCACAGAAAATGGACGATGAATGGAAAATAGTGAAGACAAGCATGTCGGGACCCAGGGCAGCTGGCCAGCAGCTCTCCCTGACTCCCACCCGGGCAGATAAGGGTCTGGGGTCTTAGAAGGCCGTCAGGCGGGTACTTGTGACGCCTGGAGTGGAATTAATTAGGCGGACGCTTATTGGTTATAAAGCAAGATTATTTATTTACGCCGTCAAGGTGGCAAAGGACGGAGGTCAAAGATATTTGGTTAGTTATAGCTTAAAGTTCGTAGGTCGTAGGTCGGTCTGCATAAGAGTTTGGTGGCTGGGCAGAGAAATGGTCGGGCCGGCAGGTCGTCGATTTACGTCTGAGAATTGGGTCCAGACGGGGGAAACTGACAAGTGATCAATTTGTCAGTTACTCTCACACATACATTTAGAGGTTTTTTAGGTGTGTGTGCGGAGGTCTCCCTTCTTCTTCTTCTTTGCGGAAGTGTATTGGGGTTTTATTTGTGTAATAGCCAATTGGTTTTCGCCACGTCATAAATTTAATTGAATCGCCAATTATCTAGTGGTCTTCGCTGGGTGTTATCATAGGGTTATTCCTTGTTTTTTTTGACTAATTATAATGATTTATGTACAGCACAGAAGGCTAAGTTTTATCTCTGTTAGTGGCGCAGCAATAAATTTTTTTTTTACATGCGCAGCAAAAAGGCGGTTATTGGCAAAAACTTTTGTTAACCCTTAGTTAACTTAGTATAAAACAAAACCGCTTTGAATGGTTTTATTTGTTTGTGACATGGGCACTACTTAATTTGGTTGTGACAAAGCAATTTGCCAATAACCAGCAGGTTGAAGAACTGTTTGCAAAAACCCTTTAGTGAGCATATATGAACAACACGTATCTGAAGGAAATCAGATTTTAGTTTGTGAATGGTTCACTGCCTGCAAATGGGCAAAATTCACAGCAGCTGCTCCTGGCAACAAACAATACAAGAGACTCCTAGTCATCCAGCCACATTCTGCACGTTTTACTGTTAAAATTAATCACTGAGGAAACTATGTAATGGAAAGGTTCATCTCAACAAGCTACACCAGACGGAAGCTGGGAGGTTGCCCGGCAGGTCGTCGATTTACGTCTGAGAATTGGGTCCAGACGGGGGAAACTGACAAGTGATCAATTTGTCAGTTACTCTCACACATACATTTAGAGGTTTTTTAGGTGTGTGTGCGGAGGTCTCCCTTCTTCTTCTTCTTTGCGGAAGTGTATTGGGGTTTTATTTGTGTAATAGCCAATTGGTTTTCGCCACGTCATAAATTTAATTGAATCGCCAATTATCTAGTGGTCTTCGCTGGGTGTTATCATAGGGTTATTCCTTGTTTTTTTTGACTAATTATAATGATTTATGTACAGCACAGAAGGCTAAGTTTTATCTCTGTTAGTGGCGCAGCAATAAATTTTTTTTTTACATGCGCAGCAAAAAGGCGGTTATTGGCAAAAACTTTTGTTAACCCTTAGTTAACTTAGTATAAAACAAAACCGCTTTGAATGGTTTTATTTGTTTGTGACATGGGCACTACTTAATTTGGTTGTGACAAAGCAATTTGCCAATAACCAGCAGGTTGAAGAACTGTTTGCAAAAACCCTTTAGTGAGCATATATGAACAACACGTATCTGAAGGAAATCAGATTTTAGTTTGTGAATGGTTCACTGCCTGCAAATGGGCAAAATTCACAGCAGCTGCTCCTGGCAACAAACAATACAAGAGACTCCTAGTCATCCAGCCACATTCTGCACGTTTTACTGTTAAAATTAATCACTGAGGAAACTATGTAATGGAAAGGTTCATCTCAACAAGCTACACCAGACGGAAGCTGGGAGGTTGCCTATTTTAGAAAACTTCCTAAAGAAGTTTGATGTTGTGTTTTGGAGAAATAAAGAAATGTTTCAAGTCATGCCACCCTACAAAGCATTAAAATCCCACATCGGCAGGAAATCCTGGATGAAATATCTGTGCCAAGCCCAAATAATACACCTCATTCAACAGCAATGCACCTCCTATGTTGTAACATGGGTTCTCATTAGCAGGATGACAAATGCAATGGAGGACAAGTTTTGTCTTTATACAGGGAACCAGGAAATTAATTGGAGGACCTCTCTTTTTCTCTCTCCTTCTCCAGCTCCACAGCAATCCCTCCCACAAACCCTATTTACCTGCTAAGTTTCAAAGGACCATTTTTTGACATGGTGTAATGTATTAATAACATGGATTATTTTGTAGAAGGGATGGTATTTCCGAATGACTCTGGCAGCACAAATCCCACTGATGTGGAACCACCTAAGTGGCTCAGAAATTTCTACCTAGTATCTTTAATGCAAGATTAATTCTGTAATCTTTTTGGGCACGAAGGTTGAAATTCACAGTAATGGAATAGGCAAATAGAAGGCCCCACATACCATTTAAAGAGCAATGCCAATACATGGCACCTAATCTAAGGAGCTGACTAGCTCAAGGGAACTCTGTAAGGGCAAGGAAGAAGGGATTTTTCCCCTATGAGGTGTATGGAGCATGCAAAATGAACGACAGCTGCTCCATAGCAAATCCTTCATTAGAGCTGAAGACGTCAAAATCCTTGTGCTCTTCCTTGAGCCTCTCCTGGTTCCCACCACTAGCAACAGAGCAAAGGGAATCTTTGCAGAGCCAGCCTTCATACAACATACACTGCCTTGCACAACCTCCCCAGCTCCTGCCCCTGTACAGCAGATCCATACCAGTTGTGCTGGATGAGGGACACAGCACTAGAATGAGAGTAGACAGAGCAGGTCTGCTATGTATAGCTGTGTGGAAAGCCCAGAAAATACCTGTGCCAAAATTGCACAGGTGTTTTGGCATAGCACAGAAATAAATAATCATGTAAGAAAATTAAGGAGCTATGATTTGCAAAATGTTTAAACTTCATGGTTATGGGCTCTGTCACAGACAAAAGATCAGAGCCTAGTATCAAAGAAAGTGTGGCTAAAGCATAGAATGTCTGGCAGCTCTTTAAAGTATACTACATTTGTCCTATTCTTCTGCCTGTTTCATCCTACAGGGATTTATTTTAATCTTTATGGGATATTTTTTAATTTAGGGTAGAAAGAGTGTGGTAAGTGAAACTGCCTGTTTTGTTCATCCAGCTAGCTCTTCCTCCTCCTGTGGCACATTAGTCACTCCAGATAAACATTACTTCCAAGCCATACAGATCTTTCTCAGGCACTCTTGATCTATTAACTATAACTGTTTGAGTACTTCCAGGAAAGAAGCAAGAGAGAGAGTCATTGGGAACAGCATCTGAGCAAATTACCATGGATTTGGCAGGGACTGTGATATGCCTCATTAGCATTATCAGAAATCCCAACTTCCAGTAAATTGCATTGCCTTAGAACCTGTTTCACTTGGTGAGAAAGAAGCCAAACAAAAATCACCATAAAAATATAAGCAGCAGAAACGATTCCCATCCTCTGAGACTTTCAGATTTCCATTTACACAAGGAAGACTAAGCTTTGTGAGCAAGTGTGGCCATAGAAGTGGGTATAGACACATTTGTACAATTTCCCCAGCTATTCTACTGTTTAATGCTTTTATTTTGTTTCAGTGGCGAACAATACTTTCTTTCACTTTTTAAATTCCCTCCCCACTATCCAATCAAGTAAGTTTAAAAAGGGGGAGAAAATAAGAAACATTGCATTTTTATTTTTCCTCTGGAGAAAAATTTAAATCTGTGAGAAAGTGATTTTTCCTACTGAGATGTTTTTTCCCCCAAATAAAATAAATATTCCTTTGATTTCATTTTAATTAAATGTTTTAATTTCACCTTTACACAGGGAACAGCAAGCAAAGCAAAACAAAACAAAACATGTTTGTATCTTCCAAGAATGTTTGATAAAAATATGTCTTAATTATTCTTTGCCATTACTAGTTATCTTCTTCAGGCTGAATTATGGTTCTAGGCATGGCTAGCTTGACCAAAGGAAAAAGTCAGACTCAGATCCAGCAAATTGGGTTCAAAACCCTTTAGTTTCCAAATCTAAATTTAGTTCATACTTAGCATTTTTCTCAGGACCATTCATAACAGCAATAGGAGGATGAAGGCAGAAAGCTATTTTATATTATACTTCCATTCTCTTGATAGTGAAATAAATGAATTAAAAGTGTGCAAAAGTGCCATGTATGGTCTTTAGGCTGGTTTTCTTTATTATCTTCCATAAGGTTTATGCCACTGTGATTCGTCAGGGGTTCACAGCCTGATTTTGTCTCTGGATGGTTGACCTCTTGCACTGGAACAAAGTGATGATGAGGCAAAGCTTCCCAACTGTTATGTAAAGGGGCTTGCTCAGGCATTGGCTCAGTGTGATTTCCTTTACTTATTCTGTTTGGGTCAAAAGTTGCCATATACTAAATGATAACCTGAATGCAAATGTTGGGTAGTTTCCATTATGGACATGAAAAGCTAAGGACAAAGGTTTTGCCACAACTATGAAATGCATTGGTCTGAGTTAGGGGCCCCAGCTTTTGCCAGTTCATGGCAAAAAGCCCTAATGCAGGTAATGTCATAATATCAGTCTCAAGAAAACAATGTCTATAGAAAAAGCACAATTTTCTGTGACTGCAAGTGAGGTCAGAGGATCTCAAAGGCAAAATGCTGCTCTTAAGGCCTGGGTTGGGGGCCATTGGTTTAGCTGAATCAATGTTTTCAACAAAATGAAAAAATGTTCCTGACCAGTTTTACTTAACATCTCCTGAGAAATGCTGACCAGCCTCAACACCTAACAAATTAATAGGAGTTGAGGATGTTCACAGCAATTGTCATCACTGGACCCCTTAAGAGAAGACGTAAGGGTTCGGTGAGATTTCTGTTCCACAGATAGTCCTCACTTAAACCAATCAGCAATAAGAATACTGAAATTAAACACACTCTCTTTCTCTCCTAAATAGGAATTTCCTGTGATTATGCCTTCAAACATTCTGCTCTTTTTAGGGTGGGGTTCATGCTTCTGCCAGGACAGCTAAGGAAATGAGAAATGTTGTGTTGCTGGGGATATTAGTTTTGTGTCATGTTGAATCACATTCTGCTGAGATTCCACTTCTGCTTTATTCTGGGGTTTACAAAGCAACTATGGGTTCTAATTTCTCTCCATGGGAGATTTTACCAATCCCAGAACTGCTTTTTGTTCTGTCTGATGCTTCATAATACTAAGACAAGCCGTTTTTAGGCAAAGAGTTGTATAAATATTCAAAAAGGGTTTAAAACAGAGAGGGGGACAGATTCTCGTGTCAGTTATGCTAGTGTAAGACTGGATCCTGATCTCAGTTACAACAGTTTAAATCTGCACAACTGCACTGTTTAGAATAGATCAATTTAGGATTTACTTTGGTATAAATGAGATCAAACGTTGGCCCAGGCCAAAATTCATCCTTAAGCTTCTCCCCTCTCTATAACTGTTTTGGATACTTTGGGTGATCATATAAAACAACTCAATAATCCAACAGATTTCCTCTCTATTTCTGCTCATATTTCTCAGCTGAATTGATTCTTGGAAAAGGTCGAATCCTTTTTGCTGACTCCTGCCATTACTGCACCTGCTTTCCTGGGGCATCCAGCCTCATCTGCCATGTACAGGCTTGTAAAACCCTTCTTTAATGGCACTCCCTTTATTAAAATAGACATTCCAGAGGCATAAAATATTACCATCCACTATATATGGGCAGGAGACTGCAAATCTTCACCACACATAACACAAGACAGGACATGAGAAATTGTCAATAGACTCATCCTCTCTCTGCATCTCATGTGGAAACGCAAACTTTCATTCCTCTTCATTAGCTCTCCTTTTAATGTTCTATGAGAGAGGGAGCTTGCATCTCCCGTTGTACAAATGTTTGCAGAAAGACTGAATGCACAGTACTAGGAGCTAGCAACATTTTTAAAATACTCTCTCATTAGAATAGATCATGCTAACCTTACCATTTTTCTCTCCCCCTCTTGTTTGAACTGCATATCCTTTTACATCTAAGCATCCACTGACCTGTTCCTGCT